>NC_060274.1:123354553-123654553 GCF_021613505.1 Equus quagga | reverse complement strand
TGATTACTATGGTATCAGGTAACATATAAATAATAAATAGGATCTGAAGAATTGAGGGAATATAGGTAGGTGGAAAGAGGGTTAAGAACATTCTGAGGAGAGGGAACAGCTTAAAGAAAATCATGGAGGCCGCGATGGGTATGAAATTTCCCAACGCAGTTATAGCAGCACTCCATGCATGCACATATTGCCATACTGACTATTATGATGAACTATCCATTTTTATTCCCCACTGTAATAATTGTTATTACACACCACATATTCCAATAGGCAGCTTGCTTGTTGTGCTAGAACATGTGTCTCAATATTCTGTAGACATTAAATACTAGGAAATCAGGCAAATCCCTGGAGGAAGTTAGAAGTTTTATAGAGTAGTAGAGAGATGAGAGAGAGACAGAGAATGCTAACGTGAAATAATTTAGTATTCTATTTCCCCTACTGGGATGTCTTCCAAAACTATGGCCACACAACTATGGCAAATATTTGGTCTCTGATGTACTTCCCTTCCAGGGAATCTTGGATGAAAACTAGAGGAGCAGATGGGCCTTGAGTTTTATTTTCACACAATTTCAGTCAATCAGGAAGGCAGACTTGCTGTAAGAATTCTGTACTATTTCAAGCTGGAACAGAGGAAGTTATTGGCAAATAAAGATGAAATGACTGTTGCCCTTCACCTAACAGAGCGTAGCTGAGAGGAATCGCTGCTGGTGAGGGATGTGGGCCGGAGTTTGCAAGGTCAAAGGACTTCAGAACTGTGTAATTAACATTAGAGATGGCTTTCAAATATATCCCTGATTAAAAATAGCATTGGAAACTTTTACAACACAATACCTTTTAAAATTATAGTACTTAAAATATATGCTTTATACCACACATTTGTAAACATAAGCCTAATACACATAAAAGGACTCCAGAACCAAGCAGTGCTATCAGAACAGAAATTCTAGCAACAGCCTCATTTATACTCTAGGAAAAAACCATTGTGAAAGGCACATTGTCAATGGCCTGCATCTCCCAATGGTTTCCTATGTCCTATACATTCAATTCCTAACTTTTACAGCTGGAACAACATCACCTCTACCTGCACGTGTACCCTGCCTCAGGTTTTATGACATTCCTCTCAATGGGACAAATTTAAGAGGCCAGACCTCCCTTTAAACTCTTCTGCTTCTAATCAGTAGGCTCCTGCCTTGCTCCTTATGGCCAAAACTATCTTGAATTACAAACTGAATAGTTGTGCTAACTCCCTTCTCTGGCTTCCCATGTAGTAGCTCAGTTCCTCTGAGATGTGCTGTTTCTTCCCCTGAAGCTCACGTCAGGGTCTGGAGTCCCATCTCAGTGTCCAGGATGGCATCTTTCCCCTTGCTCCTGAATATCCTTATGTTCTGCCTGCTCACCCACATGCCTGATTATTGCCAACTGTTGTATTGACCAGCTTGAGGATGCAATGACCTGTGTACCCACTTAATGTTTACTGTGTCCAACCTCCTGCTTACTATGTTATCCTCTGATACCATTTGCACAACTCTCTAGACAGATCATGCTTTTGGTTACATTGCTCCAAAGCCAGTGGGAAAACCCCTTGGACAAATAAAGTCTTATTTCTTGTCTAGCCTAATGGATAGTTTCAGGCTTTGAATCAAAAGGAGACGGAAGTCATGACTCAGGGGCTCCCTTAATAATCACTGAGATTAATATAGGCCCTTAAGGTCTTCATAAATTATAAGTAGCATCACTTCCCACTCTCTGACCAAGAGAAGTCTTGTATGGAATCCAGCATATCTATACTCCAGAGACTTTATTCCCAAGACTATGATCCCTTGTTTTTACATTTCTTTTTCAATAAAGAAGAAAGAAGGGAGGAAGGAAGGAATGAAAGAGAAAGAGAGGAAGGAAGAAAGAAAAAGAAAGAAAGGAAGAAAGAAAGGAAGGAAGGAAGGGAGGAAGAGAAAGAAAGAAAGAGAGAGAGAGAGAAAGAAAAAGAAAAAAGGAGAAACAGCACTACCAATAACTTCACGGTCCGTTTCTTTATAGCTGTGGCAGGCCCACTATTTTTCCTCCCCATATAACTTGGGTAGCTGGTTCCAGAAGTCTTTTGTTTTAATTCACTTAGCAACACGGTGCTCTGTCCTCTTTTCTCAGCATGCATTACAGAATAGGCACTGTATTTTTCACCTCAGAATTTTGCTAACTTTAGCATTCTATTAAACAACAAAAACAAACGTGGATCATTACACATGTCATCTGCAGAAATCCCATACCCCAATTATTTCACTTTATGGAGAGGGTATAGTCATATCCAGAAGCTAAATTTTCTTTAAATTTAATAGTTTATATTATATGATATTCAAATATTGTATTACTTCTTAAGTAATATACAGAAAGTACAGGAAATAGAAATATGACATTCTCTTCCAGTATTTTTTATACAATTTTTTCACATGGTTGAGAGCCATTTTATTTTAACTTAACATTGCCTAGTAAACATTTTCTTGGGATAGTCGTGATTTTCAGAGGTGACTTTAGGTTGGCGGCTCCCCAATATTAGCACAGTGGAACAGAGCACATGCTCCTCAGGGTCAAAAGATCGAGATTTTATTCCCAACAAAATAAATTTGGGTGACTTAATTTAATTCTGTCTTACCCACAATCTCCTCTGTTTTTCCATTACTTCAAAAAACCTTTCCTAGGTTTGCATAAGTTGTTTTATGGTTTTTAAATCATAGCAATAGAAAATAAATGGTTAAAAAGAATAGTGTCATAGGAGTGTTCTAGAAAAACATTTGCTCCTCCTTAAGGCAGAAACACCACTGACTCCAACTCATCTCCTACTATATATATCATCACTTCCATCATATTTTCCTCCCATTTTTATGGTTCGAACATCACCTTGTGTACCTGTTGCTCCAGTTTCCCTGGCCTACTCTTTGTCACTGGAAATAAGATCCATTTATTTCCTGATCCTATAAAATTCCATATGATATGGAGAAAGAAAGGTCTCTCATAAACCATGGAAGTAATAACTGTTTCCAGTCTTCACAGATACACATGCTCACATGTGCTATTTTAATACAACAGATATGTATAAATAAACAGGAACATTTACAATCTTGTCTTTAACATACTTTTTTACTTGATGATCTAGCATAGAAATTCTCATACAAATGTTGTCCCATTTTTACGTATTTCGTTTTATATAGAAATCTTTTATTATTTCTATTAGGATCTGCATAGCAGGGTTAAAATGCTTTGCACAGAAAATGCAAAGGTGTTAGACCAGTGGTAAAATAGATTATATATTAAATTGAGGATCAATTGTTTTTCCATACAGTGTATGACAGAATGGGCTTGGTTTTCTTTACCTAGCCTACTAAAGGATTTATGAGAAATAGTGGCCATGAAGAGAAGTACAATTATTTTGCTATCAAGTGCTAATTTAGGGAAAAGCTAAGGATGATGAAACTAGAATTGAATAAACCAAGTGGATATATCATACCTGATATGCAGTGAAAATCAGTAAGTGAATAAAAATAAATCTCTCTCTCCCTCTTTTTCTTCTCATCGAATCTTTCCTGGTTACTACCTGATGGAGGTGACTCCATCTACACTTTTGGGTTTTTTCCATTCAATGAGACAAATCCCAATATGGTACCATATGCATTATGGCGGCCGTGAGCTGCATGAAGCAGCCTTCCTGTCTTCCCTCTCAACCCCTGTGATACAGACCACCACGGATGGCATAAACAGTAGAGACCATGCAACAAAAATCAGTAAATGAATGACTAGTAATAGCAATCATTTATTGAGTACTGATGTGACAGGCAATATATTAAATATTCTGAGAGAATTATCTCACTGAGTTATTAGAGTAAACCTTTGACATAGGTATCATTACCATTTTATAGATGAGAAAGCTTGAGATCTCATAACTAAATAATATTAGAGCCAGGACAAAAACTGAGTTGGACCTGATTACAAGGCCTGTGCTTTTGAGGTCTACATTTCAAGGACACACCATCCGTACACTCAGTCCAGATAAATTTCATATATGTTGCATTGGGATTATTCCTGGGCTGTGCAGATCTCCTAATAGTATTGAAATGGTCAAATTTTCCTTACCATCTCCCATTTTGATCCCAGGAGTTTACTTGAGGTGATACCCCATATGATGATATTACAGTAATTTCAGTATCTTCTATCTGCATCCCACCCACATTTTTCAACTAAAAGGAAGAGGTCCCTGCAGTTTTAAATAGTGTTGTCAGAGAAAACCAGACATAATCAGCCACTCAATTGATAGCCTAAATCAAAAAAATAGACGTTCAGCAAAGTACATCAAATTTATTCCATCTATTCATTTAATAAATATTTATTAGTCACTTATTTCCTGCTTCAACCTTTATCCCCTTAAAATCCATTTTCTTCACAGTTACCAGATAAATCTTTTCAAAATAGGAATCAGACTGTGTCATGCCCTGACAACCTCCCAACAGCTTCCCCTCGCATTTAATGTGACATCCAAACTCCATCAAAGCCAGCCCTGGCCTGGCCCTGAGAAGCTTTCGTATTATTTCATTTCACTCTTCTCCTCTGGGTCACGAAGCTCTGGTTTCACTCTCCTTTCTCTTTTCCAGACACACTCCTGCTGAAGCAGGAGTTCTCCATCCTCTCTGCCTTCCAGCAAGAACTCTCTTTACCAGGTCTGAAGATGGCTGGCCTCTTTCCATTCTGCCCTCAACTCAAAGGTCACCTCCTCTCTCCCTGGCCAGGTTATCTAAACTAACCAACTCAACTTCCACCTTGATACCCTGCAGATATTACTTGCTGTTTGAGCGCACTGTTTTATTTTGGTCACACAACAATCACAGTCTAAAATTATCTTCACTGTCTATTTTTTAAAAGCTTGTTTATGACTTTTCTTGTTGACTTCACTAAACACCATGAGAATAGGGCATGCGTCTGTCTTGTTGAGCCTCTGTTCCCAGGACCTAAGAACCTGTCATGCAGCACAAATTCCATCAAGGGTTATGGAGTCAATGAATTACTGACAATGATGAGTAATAAATCCATCTAAAAGTGAGCAAGGCAAAATAGTTCCTAGTTTTAGCTAGTTTTGAGATATATTCACTTCATCTAATTAACACACGTTTTTGCACTTTTCCACGTAAAAAGCTGCTTGTGCAGAGGGAGTTGACTTCATCCCATGATGTTATGCATGGATGTTCCTTACAGCGTTCCACACAAGAAAGATCCTCTCTTTAATCTCTATCAACTGAAAATGACATAATTTAGAACCCTTCAATTATATAGCGGGTGTGTCTACATCATCAGTATATACACCTAGAACTTTGAAACTCAAAATTGTCTTAAAATATCCAACAAATGAATTTTGTGAGAGTGGAATCTATTGACTTTTTTGAGTTAGCTCTTTTATACCTTTTTTGTTTTCAAAAGAACATAAGATCTTGGTATTTCTTATTTTCATATTGTATCATTGAAAATCTATTGTGATAAGTATTTGTTGATCTCCCTACTACATGCCAATCTCTTCTGAATGAAAGGGGATTTTAAATTTTCAATACGTGGAGTGTAGAGCACCCAGGAGGTATTCTTCATATACTTTGAAAAAGTATTGAATACAATCGGTATAGTAGCATACGACAATGAATAAATGCAATGCCATTATCTTAAAAAAATCAGATCAAATTTCTTTCATTTCCTTTTTGTTGGTCCAACAGCTACGCTCAGAAAAAAACTTAATAGTAGTGTGGCTAGAGAAACAGTCACGTTTGCCAGAATCATGGTTGTAAATCAAACAGGAAATTGTCTGCTCTGCATGTACCAAGGGCGACTTACTTCGAGACTTGTAGTTCAAATTTTGCTGGACATTTAACAGCTGCAGCATATTTCTGACAGATGGTATAACAGATGAATCAGTTTCAAATTATCTACTGAACTGTTATATACTAGAAAAAATAGATTTGTGAGGCTTTAGAAAAATAAGTCACGTTTTTGTCTCCTCTAAGTTGATCTTCTAATTTCATAGAGATAAATCTTCTAACACAAAATAATAAAAATGAACTTTTACCCTTTATGTAGTCTGCAAAAGTTTTTGAAAATTTAATTCACATTACTTCATGCAAACAAAGGAAATGGTATTTGAAAATAGAATCAGCTAGTTTGCCCTCAAGCCATGAAGAGGTTTTCATCTCGAAAACAATGGTGACTGGTCTTTTTTTTTTTTTTAACTCAAATTCTACAGTCTCATAAGGAGGCAGAGCTAGCTAGCACTTTTAATAAACCGCTAATTTGAAGAACGTCAAGGTCAACTGCAAAATGACTAAATGAACTTGAGCACTCCTAAAGCCTTCATCAGCACTCTTCCTCTGGATGAGGCCCTTTTGGATTGTGATTTGTTGGTCTACAGGTAAATGTTTCATTTTTTGACTCTAGTTTCATTAACTAGAATTGAGTGGTTAATTCAAAGATGATATTCAACAAGAAGAGGCAAAGTACTTATTGACAACCAAGTCTATTTCCTAGACTACTTAACCCACTCTTACTCTTAAATAATTGACTAAAGTGTTACAGATAAACATCCTCCAGTGTTCCCGGCTCATGTCACTTCAGCTTAGATGATGCACTCAATTGACACAAAGTGAACAACAGAACACTGTAGGGTCAATAAAGTGAAGTGTAGAAGAATATTTAATTAATTGACAAATATTTATGGTGTGATAAAGTAGGATATAAAATAGTATTTATAACATTATCCTAATTTTATTAAATATGTACTTATAGATGAAAAAATGACTGAAAGAATATGGAAATCAAAACCTCCTTGAGACCTTTAAGATTCTCATTGACTTTCCTTAAGACAAAACTCTCCAGTGCTTCATCTTACATCTATATATTAACTTGCAAAACTTTATCTCTTTCACCATGATACTTTGTTGTTGAATAAGATTTCTCCAGCATGCGTAGCTCCATTAATTGGTGTTCTGTTAACTTAGGACCATTTTTGAAAATGGGTCAACTAAAAGGAAGACAGTTATATATTAATGCTTATCCATTTCCCACTTCTGATGGCCTTTCATTTTTTTCACATTTTTTTGTCTTCTGCTTTCTAATGCCTCTGACTTAAAGCATATGCAAATTTCCTTTATTTTAGGAAGGAATACTTTTAATGTCACTGCTGACTCTTCTCTCAGATCCAAGTCCTTTGAATGGAGCTCTGTACTCCACCACCACGGAAGTGTCCTGGGAACTTGGCACAAAATCTAAAGGGAAAGGCCTATTGTATTTATTTCCAGGAATGTATTCTGTTCCAAAGAAGGTTGCTTGCATTGACATACATTTTTAATAATGTTTAAATTCTAAACAAAATGGTTTTTCAGAAGGCTTCTATAAAAGGCAAAAATCACACCAAACTAAAAGAAAACAGAAACAAAATAACTCTTCAAATACGCACATGTAGAGGTGCATTCATTTTAGACAAAAGTCAGAAAAGAAGATTCGTTGGACCACTTCTGCCACCATTCCCAGTCATTAATGGCAGAGGATAATGCTATTTCATGAGGGATATCTCCAGGAGGAGGTTTTTGAGATAAGCAGACAGGGACTGAGGAGTAACTCCAGTCTTAGAGAGGCAGAGACAGGATGGAATCAAGTCCAGAAAATTCAGGTCAAGAAGGAAGGATCAAAAAGAAAGCCAGCTACAGGCAAGCAAACAGGGACCAGAACCCCGGAGACCGAATCCTCAGCCAGACTGCTGAGAACCAATCCTGAGAAAACCTTTTGCATCTCTGTGGATCTTTATACAGTCCGTTGGGCGTCAGAACAGAAGCACTACAATCTTAGGAATTTTTAATGGTTAAAAGGAGATCTTCTGCCTTCCATAGGAAGGAAGAAAGGGAGCAGGCAAAGGCACAGAAACGACTGATTATTACAAAAAGCAAGTTTGATTAATATGCCAGGTGCATTTTGGGAAGTGATCAGAAAAAGAGATTGAAAGTAAATAGTGTGTTGAAGCTTGAAAACTAAGCAGAGAATTTTCAATCTCCTACAGAAGGGAATTGTGAACAATTCAGAGAAATTACAACCCAGCGAAAGCGCAGGGGAAGTTATAAAAAATAAACACTTTTTGGTTTTTAAGCTTCCTTCAAGAGGGAGATTCCCAGACAATGATTTCCAGATGGGAAGAGAAAATGCATCTTGAGAAAACAATGTAATCACAAATAAACAGGAAATGGAGACAACCCAACCCACAGAATTCGGTAGTGCTGAAGTTCATGGCGTTGGTTGAAGAGATGGGGGAAGCCATTGGTTTCACATTTTGAGATAAGAAACAGAGCCATAACAGTGAAAAATAAATGAGACATATATATTCATGACCATCATGATGGAGAGATGGCGGCAGTCTCACGGAAACAATCACGTTGTTTTCACAACACACCTACATTTTTACACCAGCTGGCCTCCAAACCTGAATTCAGAAAACCCGAGTTCTAATTTCTATTCCGTCACCAACTCTCTTGAGCTCACATATTCATGTCGGAGCTCCGTTTCCCCATCTGTAAAGTAGGAGTATTGGACACATAATCTTCAGGGTCCCTTTCACGGCCGACATTCCTGGATTCTATAATGTCATAAGATGCTCATGAGAGTACATAGTTTTAAAAAGCTAGCCTATCCCTTACTTGCTTGCCATCCCTTAGGTGCTTGCTTAATCACTTTTTGTTTATATAAAGAAATTCGACATATTTCAAGAGAATTACAACACAGACCTCCCAGCGCCGGTAAGGATTCATAGCAAAGCTCTGAAAGAAAATTATTTTGCACTTTTCCTTCTCTCTCCAGGCTGGAAGCACTTCTTGTGATCTAGATGAATCATCATAAAGAGTAGATAATGACACTGCATTCCTTTGTCAATACAGCCCAGGATACGCTGTCAATTCTGCTCACTTGAATATATCCAGATTTTCAAGAAATTGACATCCATCTACCTCTACCTTCATAGGACATGTGGCTCATCATCTTGTTTTATCACCACAATTGTTCTTTTTCATGAGAAATATATATTCAAAGGGATCTGAACTACTTACTCAAATGTTCACATTAAGGAAGTTTGTATTACCTAGCCTTGAAAGGAATTTTGCTTTATGATTACTTTACTTGATTGCATTCAAAATGGAGAGTAGATTAGATTAGAATCTAGAATCTGGATTAGAAATAACCAGAAGCCAATGCCTTGTGATCTATATTTAGGAAGCAGTACTGCAAAATGAATATTTTTTTAAATAGTACTAAACATTTGTTTTTATAAATATTATAAAACTTTTTATATAAACAAATTATATATATAAATGTTTAATATTATTTAAAAATATTTCTGTATTATTATAATGTTCCCTACATTGTAGGATATAATTTCAAAGATGCTAAGAAGAGGGAAAGATGGAGGATAAAAACTTACGAAGCCCTGGGTTTCAGAGTTAGGACACCTAGAATTAGACTCTGTTCTGTCTGTCATTATTTGTGTATTCTTGCCTCCATCTCTTAATGTCTTAGAACCTCAGTTTTATCTTTGGTAAAATAGTAATTACACCAAAGTTAATAAAGTATCGCTAAACATCACTGGGCAGCCTGCATTTACAGATGAAGTCTGGGAAGTGGGGGAGCGATGCAGACAATAAATCTCTCTTGCTGGATGGGATTTTAGAGTCCAGACAGGGAAATAACATGAACAGATACCTACTATACAGTATGCAGTGCTGTAATAGAGATGTAAGGGTCTCAAAAAAGTGATATAGGTGCAGAGGTGCAGAATAGCTAATTTTGCCTAAAGATAATATTACCAAGCGCATTATATGTTAATGAAGAGTTCTATGAAATAATATAAAAGAAAATGCTTTTTAAACTGTGAATCATATACAAATACTAGTTTCTTTCAGTAATTTAACAAACAAAACTAGAGTTAAATATATGATATTTTTCAGATTTTCTATGATAAAATTCATCTTAAAACATAAGACATTATTAGGTATGTAAAAATATACAAGTTTTTTGTAGGTGATTGAAAATATTTCATTATTTCTCACATGCCCTCACATAAACAAATGGAGTAGATCACAATATTCCTTTCACCTATTTTTTTTTTTTTCATGGAAAAGTCACTTAGATTCCAGAATTCCAAACTGATGTTTAATTTGGAAAAAAAGTCACATCAATTAATGAAGTCTGGAGAATTCCTCCAGCTAGCTGTCCATTTTCCATTCATATTCATAATCATGTTTTATCTTTACTAAGTATATTCTAATTTAAGAAACACACACAATCATAAGGCAAATAAACCTGTGCTCTAGAGCCAAGGCAGCTGGTCTGCGCTGGACACCTCACAGGACAAGAGTTTCTTCTGTAGTAACTGCAGGAGTCTCTATAACAGACTCTCCTAGGAAGAGCACTGTATTATCTGAACGCCTCAATAGTTTGCAGACTCACTCTTCACACTGTTAGATTCTCTCGATACATTTTCTGATTCTATGTCACAAACTAACCTAAAAAGATTTGAATGGTGTGTTTCCTACTAGTTCATCACTTGACATTCCACATTTCCTCTTGTTCAGAACATAAGAATATGCACATTTATACGTTTCTCTAAGTTTCACTTATTGGTTAGTATTATTTGAAACATAATATAAAAATGCACTTGACAAGTTACCCGGGAGGTGACAGAGCAGTTTGCAAAGCGAAGTATGCACATCATTTATTCATGGCAGAGCCATGTTCCCTTTTTGATTTGAGTTTTCTAATATCTTCAAATGCCACTGTACGCCAATAACAATTTATTTTTCAGTGGCACAATTGGTGATGTGGAAAATATTTTTCCTGGATTTAAAAGAGCACATATATTTACACATACATTTGACAGTCAGTCCTTGTTCAGAATGTAATTTCACGTAGATCGCAGACATTCTCTATGGTGTCTGATTCATCTCTGAGTTTTCATGCCCAGCAGAGTTGCCAACACCAATGCCAGATGTATGTTTGTTGAATGATTAAACATGTCTGTTTATTCCTATCTCTCAGGATGGGAGTGTGAGGGTTTACAGACACAAACTCCAGTTACAGCTCCAACTAGCACAAACCCTAGGAATGCTGAGTTCAGCCCCATTGGAGGAAAACGCCACTTGAAAACACTACAGAAAATGTATCCTGGGGTTTACTGCTTCTATAATTTGGGTTTACAATCCAGATATAATTGCGGTAAGAATATCTTCGAGAAATTTGAAGTAGGTTTTCTCATGGAATAGAGGCAAATTTAATGTGAGCGGCAGCATTTTGTTGTTATTAAGAATAATCTTTTACTTTGAGATGATTACGGTAAATTTTGAGAGAGAAAAAGGAAAATAATTTTGAGAATATGGTGTGTGGCTTCCTGAAGATTGCGTTTCTTGGAAACAGATCACCGAAAAAGTACTTCTTCCCGTCCAAAACTACAAGGCAGAACAAATAGCCTCCGTTTCCCAGCCCCCTAGCTACATCTGCTTCACTTTTTGCCCAAGAATTCTGAGAAGACCTGCAGAGATGCTGTTTGACTCCATGGCATAGCAATAAAACCATCATATAGAGATATTTCAGTCAAGGTCAGCACAACTATTGTGGCCAGCTAGATTGAGTAAAAAAGAAAGAAACTAACAACCTACATTATTTAATTTCCCTTCTTGGATAAAAGCTGTGATAAGGTGTATGCAAGTTAAACGGCAGTGAGCTGACACACGTTTTTGTTCCTATTTCCAAGGATAGCAAAAAATTCAATGAATGGTAAATCAGAATGTGCTTAACTAAAGTCCTGTCTTCTCCTTGGAGGGCAAACATGTTTCACCTTACATTGCTTCTTTCCTTGCTTATTGTAGGCTCAACTCTACGTGTTAACATATCTATTTTTCTCAGAGTTTTATTCATTCTACCCAAGAATTTGATACCTATTAAAAGTAAAATATTTCTGGGAAAAACAGAATTGGAAGGTGCTATCTAGTCCTGAGAATGAAGGCTTTGAATAAGCTTTCCTGGGTGGCTGGAGTGGGGAAACAACAGAGAATATGAAAACAGGAAACTTCAGTGACAGTAAAATTTCCATCTTGGCTGGAAGCAGGAGAAGCTCTGTTACTCCAGCACTAGTTCGCCTTGGACTAGATGTGCCTGGAAATAACTTATCTACACGTTCATAGAAAAGGCAGGAATAAATGTAGACATAGCTGGTATTTTTCTCACATAAATATCTAGAAATAACTTCTTAAGCTTCTACTGTATTTTAAATGTCTTGTAGATTGAATTTTCATAAAGTAAGATTCCAAACACCTGAATCTACATAGAATTTTACCCTATATCTTACCCACTCCTGGTACAACCTCTCAGCATTATAGATAAATCTTAAAGTAGCAGCAGATGGGAAACTGATGGCAGAGAAAAATTCAGGAGAGCTAGCAAACAAATGTTCTAAAAGACGGAAACCTTTGATGATAAATGTGGCTCAAACTGGTTTGAGTATCAAGACAATGTTTTTCAAGATCATTTAAAAATAGATCAATTTCTACTTCTATATCTTCTAAGGAATCTATGCTGCTTTAGCAATGTGCCAGTGATAAAATTCAACATGATTTCTATGTGCTCTTTTTTCTACGGTCTAAGTTGCATCCAATTGAGTCTAGAATGTTGAAAGTCAGTTCATTCCAATATTTCTTTTATCAACTTATACGTCAGTATATGCTGGTGCATGAGCTCATAGACATAGATGCTTAAATTCTACAGTGCAGCATAAGTAGGTCAGTATGGAAAATATGCAACTGAATCCAGATACTCCTCATTCTTATTGTGTTTTAAATTTACAATCACATAAAAGATTCAACAATATGTTTTAAAAATGCATGGTACAGTGTGTGATAGATAAGGAGACATCACCTGATCTATTTTTAAATCCTGTATGATGATTTGACTGACATAAGAATGTATCAATATGTGAACTGGAAAATTTTAGAAAATAATAGATATAGATAGAAATTTTCATAACATGTCTTTCTTTGGAGGGCACTATTTATTTTTATTTTAATTACATGTTTATGTACACGTGGCTTTAAGTCCCCCAGGGTCCCTATGTTTCCAATTTCCCAAAGCAGTCATTTTAATCTCCTTTAGCTTCTTCTTTTGGAATTTGCCTTTATTTCTTTCATTAAATAACGTGCATATGTAGTCATTTCCTAATGTTTCAGTTCTAAGTATCTCTGGACTTCCCCCTATGAAAAATGGAGGTTTAGTTCTCTTTCATCCCTTCACCCCACCACACACAAACATAGCCCTTCTGTCCACTCCCCCGCCATCCTACTAATGCAGGTACGTCAAACTTCCCATTTGATCACCATTCAATACTTAGATTATTATGACTGTGTGAATGCTATTCACAGCTGAGACATGTACTAGGCTATGATAACTTTTCCTTTCCTGCATAGCTTTCATCTTCTCTAGTGACAATGTTTCCTTCTTTCTAAATTAACTTACAGTTACACAAATTGTAACATGTCTTTATTGAAAAAGAAACAATCTTGTATTAACTGACAATGCTCCCAAATATTTTGAGTAAATGATAGTAAAATTTATATAGATCTACTTGACCAAGACAAAGACACTTGATGAAGCTTGGGTCAGAGAATTTTTAGACAACTTGCATACATGAAAGGTAGGCTCCACAAACTCGGCATTAACCTCTGGCTTTAAAGAGACAAGTCCAACAAGACTCGTTGACTGTACATTCACTCTGCAACTGTCACTAGATTCAGCCTTTAACATCTAGATTTAATCAAGAATCATGGATCAGTTCATGGTTAACTGAGAATATCAAATGGGGGTACTTAGTGTGACCAAATCGAATATTTAGCAGCCTCTCTAAAACTAGAAACATAAACTTATACCCATGTTACATCTGGGGGAAATACTTAGGAATCATTTAGTCAAAAACATGTACTTACTACGACGAAACAGACCCACAAAGGTGTCTGACTCAAAGTCACTGAAAGTGTGTGAAAGAGTGTGTGTGTGTGTGTGTTTAACTTCCACTCTAACAGGCAACATTCCAACATTCCAATGATATGTAGATAACTTACAAGGTACTCTTTAGAGTAAGTAATATGTAATTATAAGTTGTTCCTAAATAACGATAATGTTAGGCTGGAATAAAGGTAAGAAGATTTTTATTAATTAGCATATATTAATGTTAAAAAAGTTCTCCAGATTGTTTATTAGTAAATTTATTAATAGGTCTGGGCAACAAAACTAATTTTTCCTACACTATTAAATTCCTTGAGACAGGGCTACATTAATAATCCAAACACCATTTTGTTATTATAATACATTGTTGAATTTACTACCAAGAAAACACATATAAAAGTTTAATTGTCCTATCTTATTAGAAAACATATTTTTTTGAAAATAAAATGGAATGAATGAGTAAGAGCACTTTATCATATCCTGTTTATTTCTAACAGCACTGTTCACATAGCTCAGGAAACTGCTTAAGTAATTACCCACTATATAAATACTTGGTTTTTCATGGAAAAGTAACAAAGCTTCTGTTTCTTAATTTCTCAAGTAATATTCTTAATAAGCTATATGGTTAAGTGAGTTTCGTAAGGCAATAACAAAAAGATGCAAGAACTGTATAAATTTCTGCCTGTGCCACCTTCCCCTCCCTACTGTGGGCAGAAAAAAATCAATTAAATATTAACTTCAATAGACATTACTGAGGTCAATTTAAAGATTGTGGAAATTTATAGTTGGTGAAAAAAGAAAAAAACTTCAATAAATCTTACTAGATAGGTGGTGGCAATCTGTTCACAAGACCCACGTGTTGGATCCTTATTAAAGGGCTGATCAGTTGTGCAGCCACGGCTAACGGCAAGGACTGAGAGTTTATGCATAGGACCAAGCTAATAAGGCAAGATTGCCTCATTTCACTGGAGATGGTAAAAACAAAAGCAGCAATCATTTATTCAGAATTAAAAGAAATAATTATAAGATGAGCCGCTGAGAATGTAAGGGCGGAGAGTAGAGAATATCAAGACATCCCAGAGAATTCAGTCACGTAGGAATCGAGACAGAAGGGAAGCAGATGCTATGAATTTCAAATATGAGAACAAGATGGAATCTGCACAAAGACTGTGGAATAAGAAGCAGAGGAACATCAAATTCGGGTCAGTGTATTAATTAACACTGATGGAATTTGGGTTTCTCTGGCCAAGATTTGATCATTCAGATCTTGGCAGAGCAATCCTTTGCCCTAAGCTCCCAGATAAAATTTTGGTATTAACTGACGAGGAAGAGGACCATTTGCAAGTTTCAGAACCTCACAGACCCGGGGTATATTTGAGAAAATGTGACAGGAAACCCATAGCTTATCTTCCAAACACCAAGAAACTGTGCCTTTCATCACTGCTGCCCACCAAACCAGATTATTGTCTATCTTTGGGAAAATGGAATTGGTCCAGCTGAAACACAGAGTAAATAATAAGTGACAGGAATAGTGCTGACCCCAAGGTCTTTGTGTCAGTGACGGAAAATGGTGTGTAAACAGATCCTACAAATGCTGGGGTGGCAATACTGTAACCTGTGTTTGAAATTTGTATTCGACATCTTAATATTTACCGAGTTCAACAAATATTTTTTCTAATTTAGCATCTCCTCATCATCTTTTATTCAGGTCTTTCTCTTCTTCTATAGCTTCCTTTATTCAGGCCTAAGCATATCTTTTCTGAACTATTTTAACTGGTGTCTAATGGGAGAGACACAAATGTTTTAATAGCTAAGTTTCATGGATAGTCATTTTTTGCTTTCTAGTATAGCTAGATATTGTTTAGTTTGGTCTGTGTTATGGAAGATGCTGAATATCATTGAATCTGATGATGAAAAATCAAAACCTACACACAAGTTTAAATTATTATAGGGTAGGGTCATCTAATTGTTAAGAATAAAAGTTTGTGTGTGTATGTGTGAGGAAGATTGGCCATGGGCTAATATCTATTGCCAATTTTCCTCTTTTTGCTTGAGGGAGATTGTCTCTGAGCTAACATCTGTGCCAGTCTTCCTCTATTTTGTATGTGGCTTGATGAGTGGCGTTTAGGTCCACACCCAGGATCCAAACCTGTGAACCCTGGCTTGCCGAGGCAGAGCACGGGAACTCAGTGACATGCCACAGGGCCAGCCCCAAGAATACAGACTTCTGTATCAATCATACAAGAGATTGAGTCTCAGCTATGCCACTTGCTAGCTGTGTAATCTTTGGCAATTTTTTTAACCACTGTATATTTCTTTATGTTCATCACTAAAGTGTAGGTAATAAAAGCATCTACTTTATAAAATTGTTGTTAGGCTTAATACAGATACACATAAACACATATGCGTGTATGTATGTATTGCACGTATGTATATATGTACACATAAAGAATACATATGTGTATGTATCTATAAACAATAAATATGCATATATTTGAGTGGGAGATTGAGAAGAGAGAGGAAAAGAAACCTTTTACAATACTTGATGTGTTACATGTTCCCACATACATTATTTTTAGCAAGAGAACATCTTAAAAGTTAAAGGAGATTATGGGGGCTGGCACGGTAGTGCAGTGGTTAAGCTCGCATGTTCCACTTTGGCAGCCCAGGGTTTGCTGGTTTGGATCCTGGGTGTGGACTTACACACAGCTTATCAAGCCATGCTGTGGCAGGCATCCCACATACAAAGTGGAGGAAGATGGGCATGGATGTTAGCTCAGGGCCAGTTTTCCTTAGCAAAAAAAAAAAAAAGAAAGAAAGAAAGATAAAAGTTAAAGGAGATTCACCAGCTTTGAAATCAACTACAGGCGATTTGTATTCAAATGCCTGAATTTTAGGCTTGCTAACTATATGATACAAAGAGTAGAAGCCAGAGACAAACCACTTAAGAACCAGCCAGGTCACAGACTGCTCATATCTTAGAAATCATCTAGTCCACCTCCCACCTTGAATAGAATTTCTTCAGCTTCCCTGATAGTTTTTTAATCTCCATTTGATCAAAAGGTTTACTTTTTTTAAGGACTCATTACTGAACGGTTCCATTAAAATATTTCCATTATATTGTAAATGTTTTATTATATTGAGTTAAAATCTTCAGCAAATTTTGCAATCCAAACTAGTGACAGCCAAATGGTGATATAGGATAGAAAAAAAAAATTATACTTTAGTATAATTATAATTAGTGGACTTTCAACTTCTCCTATTATTATCCTTTTCACTGCCTTTTTGTTTAGTAAGATGAGCTAAGGTTTCAGGTAGACAAAATTTGGTTTGAAATCTCAGCATTGATACCTAAAAGCTGTATAGACGTAGACAAACTACTTCACTGTCTGGGCTTCAATAAGGAGGATAATTTCCTGATTAAGAAAGGAAAGAAGGGGCTGGCCCTGTGGCCGAGAGGGTAAAGTTCTGTGTGCTCTGCTTCAGCAGCTCGGGTTCGTGGGTTCGGATCCTGATCACAGACCTACTCCACTCATCAGCCATGCTGTGGAGGCATCCCACATATGAAATAGAGGAAGATCGGTACAAATGTTAGCTCAGGGCTAATCTTCCTCAAGTGACAAAAGAGGAGGATTGATAATGGAAGTTAGTTCAGGGTGAATCTTCCTCGCAAAAAAAAAAAAAGAAGGGAAAGAAAACAGGAGGGAAGAAACTAATACATTTTGGATGTTGTGTTCATGGACTCTAGAGCGGGCAACTTCACCCACTGTAACATTTAGTGCTCAGCCATATTGCATAGGTATTGTCCAACAGAATTTTACAGTTGGAAAAAAAAACCTGTTCCATCGAAGTGAAACCAATTTCCTCAGTTATAAAGCTGAGAAATAGTCCACATTTATCTTAACTCATTATGGAAGGACTTCCCTGGGCAAATTTTTGAGAATCTGCACTCACGGGAATGACTTTGTACTGCTAGTCTCACATAGCTTATTTAAGAAAATATTTTAAATAAAGAATTCTCTCAACTAATGTATTAAGCAAAATACATAAAATTCAATGGGTTATTTTGATCTTTGCTTTGATTTCTGTTTTAAAATAGAAAATAAGTCTCTAAAATATGTTGATATTATTTTTGTATGAAGCATTTGGGAAAATTGCATGGTGATGATTAAGGAGTGATATGTACTTTGTGTTATAAAAAAGACAAAAGTACTTTCAGTAAGTATAGGTTTCCTCCCAAAGAATAAAAGCAATTATTCACTGAAAGGAAAAGAAACAGGCAATCAACTTATTTCGAATCTTTTCTGAAATGAAGCACATACATGTAATGATAGGATGTGATGAAATTACTTCTGGTCCAAGAAAGAAAACTAAAGTCTAGCCAATGTCCTTAATCTTTCTGAGGTTCACTTTTTCCCTTTGGAAAGTGACGATCAAACTATCTTCCTTGTGCCTCTTGAAAGTATGTTGTAGGTTTCAAATCAGATAATAAATTTGAAAGTTCATTGAAAACTATGAAAATCTATTCAAGTACAAAATATTATTATTAGACAACCATACAGATAAAATAGCTCTTTCAAAAGTTTCGACCCCTTTAAAATGTAGGTAATGGGCACACTAGGTACTATGCCAGGTGCCAAGGCTACACAGACCGATCAAGCATGTTCCCAAGTCCTCAGGACTGTAGATCAAGAGCTTCAGACATATCCATACTCTTTGATTCACTAAACCCACTTCTGGGGATTATTTTCTACAGAAGTAATCCTAAATATAGGGGGAAAGATCATAAAGAAAACCCTTTGTTGCCAGGTTATTTACAATAGCAAAAATATTTGAAATGATACAAATAACAATATAAGCATATAGCTAAACTACATAACTTCATTTTCTCAATGAAGTGTGAGCCATTGAAATTATAACTATAAAGAATATGAGAGGAAAGTACTTTTGATCTAATGATCAGTGAAAATACTCAGATGATTGTGAGTTAAGTGTAACTTCCAGTAGGTAAAATTTCATGAAGTAAATATTTTCATAGGGGAAAAAGAATGAAGGGAAATGCACAAAGATATTAATTATTGTTAACTTTGGTTGGTGAGATTACAAGCAAAAATTCAAAGGGGGGCCTCATTTCTATACTTTGTAATATTTTGATGTCTATTATTCCTATACTGACTTTTATATACTATTATAGAGATAATCATAACCAAGGAGTGAGTTTAGGAATAGATTATATTATTGCTGACTATATGTATAACTTAGTTCTAATTTTCTCCTGATCTTGTCATAAAAATCATTTTAAAAATAATACACATCAAAAGTTTCTTTAACAGCTTAATTTACAATAGATAAACCATGCTTTAATTAATAGTTCTCTGGGCTAGCAAATTAAAACAAAATACTTTTCTTATTCCTACTCATTATATTCCCAACATTAATTTAAACTGTCCTAATTTCTTTTACAAAGTTAACTTTTATGACCGACGCATTTTGTCAGGATCAAAACCTAAATGCATGAAGAATTAACCTTGTACAATAATGAATTAACAAGATCTGGAAAAGATAAGAAGAACCACTAAATGATTATCGTTGACAAAAAGTCCCACTCTGCTCTCCTATGGAGAATGACGGAACACACTTTTATTGAGCTCCATTATCCTAATGAGAAGATACTCTACACTTGATCATAGCCAAAAGGCTGGAGAAGATATGGTAATGACTTACTGCCAGCGCTTAATGAAGAGATTACATAATTATTGAAATCACATCTGTTTGATTAACGAGCCTCTTCCAAGGTCCATGCATCGTCCGCTGTTTAGCGAGTGGCAGCATGCATAGACTGCTCTGGTTTCTCTTCTTTTGCGAAGGGAAAGCTATCTACCAATGGCAAATGCTGCTCTTAATGGACTTGAAAAAAGGCCAAGTCTCCATTTCGTGCGGTCTTTGTTTAAATCTTCTTTCAGTCACTTGCTGATTCGCGGCCCTGCGCAGGTCACTTAACTCTCCATAACCTTAATTTCCTTTACCGGAAAATATAATACCAACCTTATAGTGTTATTTTGAGGACAAAATGAGATAACAAATTAAAAGCTCTTGGAATAACCCTGACACAAGTAAGAACTAACTCTGGGTATGTAGCACTGGACGTTTCTAAATAAGGGAAAATTCTGCCGTCCATTTGACCCTTGATGCTGTTATTGGGTACACAATCGACCAATGTGTGAGTTGCTTCTTTTCTAAGAACATGATGGGGAGATTCTGTCAATGTGTCCATGCTTGTCTAAGGATTATTCTCAGTGATTCTGACATACGAGGTCCCAGAGCAAGCAACCTTGAAATGCCCAATTTGTTCTAATAGAAGAGGGATCGGAATAGGAAGTCACATATTCAAAACTTGATTAAAAAAAAACACGTATCAATCTTATTAGCTTTGCAAAACGCAAGTATTCTATCTACAAAGGACAAATTTTTTCCATTGTTCTCAGCCCTCAGTTGCAAAGGTGAAGCGGGTCTAAGAAGGCTTACCTTACATTCTATGTTCTTATGGAGAATGTTCTATGTGCAAAATCATACTAGTGAAAAGGCCACTTGATATCTAAGCCTGTTTCATTGTATCCAGTCACGGAGCTGGGTTCCTCCGGAAACATGTTTACCATCACCAAAACTTGAAATGAGCCACATGTCCTATTGGATTTGTGTAAGATGAAGGGTGGTTCCAACATCAGAGCTCTTCATAAACTACCTTAAACATGTGGAGAAAGGTACCGGCATCTTAAGAGTTTTGTCCTAAGGATTAAATTTTCAGACAGTGCAGGTACACTGAGAAAAGCAATATGCTCCTTGAAATTTTGGCATCATGATATCTCCAGCACAGTGCTAAGTACATAGTAATGACTTGGTAAACGCTTGCTAATTAAGTGGAAAAAGTAGGTGAGTCAGAATCAGTTCCTGGTCTTTGTACCCATTTTAAATAATGATGGAAGAATCAGCATGAAAATGAAATTCCTTGGAAGTATCCCTTTAAATGAGGTTTACTTCATTGATAATATTTAGTATATATTTCATTTAAGTTTACGTGTTTGACATTTAACCAGGTTGTCAAGATTCTCGTTAAAATGGTATTTAAAATTAAACATATTTTTGAGTGAGACAACTACTAACTTGAAATTTTCCTTGAATTCTTGCAAATTTAAGCAAAGAACATTTACAATTACACCCACAAGTTAATGCTGAAGTAACATTTCCCAGTCCGGTTCTGCTTCTGTCCCAACTTGGGGTTTGGCTTTCTTTTGGCTGCTGTTCCTGTGGCCTGGTGCTTAAAAGTATCAGGTCTCCTTTGGGGACATCATTCATCAGGGCTGCTAATTGAAGACCATGTATTGTCATATTACAATTTTATTCATGTAAATTTATCCAGAGGCTTATGATTTTCAGACAAATACTTACGACAAATCTTAAAATAAAATGTCACCACATAGGCAGGAGTGCAGAGAAAATAGTGGATTGCCACAGAGTTTCCAAAATGTCCTAAAATGAGTGACTTATTCTAGCTAAATACAAAAATATTCACATATAATTTGATCTAATCATTGGGGTGTAACAAGATGCATTTATAAACAAATTCTGGGATGACAAATATCCCTGGTGGATAAGGCCATGGTGCCAAGTTCAGGAAAAAAGGCATTTGCAACTTCTGTCAATTAGGTCCACTGATGGTTCAATTTTAAAGGAGACAAATGAGCCATCCTGTCAAGTCCATTGTCATATAATACTATATCTCTTCCGGACTCTGACATGTGTTCCTCATAATAATAAGAAAGGGGAAATTTTAATTCTAATTCACAAGCATTGTTCTTTACCAATCAATTCCACTATGTCAGAGTTGATAGCGTATTGATGGATGTACCAAAGTTAATTCTGGATTTCAGATTACGAAAAAGAAGTGGCAAATTCCTATCAGGGTTTCAATGCAGATGTTTGAGAGAACAAAGTTTCGCTATTTTCAGCCAAACATTGTCCTGAAAAAAATATCTAATTTCCAATGACTTCTTTACTTTAAAAAGATGAAAGCTATTCAGCGTTCAGAATGTTAGTCTCCTTTGTGGGATCTAGATCATCACATTATGAGAATATTAATAATGTCTTTGAAATATTTGTACATTTGCATATATCTCCTGCTAGTACTAAAAATCAACAAGCCTAAAACAAACCTGCAATTTTCAACTAAATGTCAGTTCTCTTCCTGAATATTTGCATTATGGCACCAGTCATTTAAACTGTATATATCAGTCTCCCTGGACACCTTTTCCTCCATTCTTCACATCTAGTAAATCAGTGGTTTTTGCTGTTTTCTCATTACTGTTTAACTCCTTGTCTTTGTTGCCACTGAAATCAGTTCACATTTCTGCTGCTGTACAACCTCCTGATTTCTCTTTCTACTGCTAATCTCCCTCTCTCGAGTCTGTCCTAAGGGCAACCCCACCCAGTCTTCCTCAATTGTCCACTCAACAGTATTACCTTCAACTCAAAACTTCACGGGGCTCGTTATTACCCTGTGGTTTGGCATTGAAGATCCCAAGTTACCTTTGCGCCCTTACTATTTTATGTAAGTTATCCATGGGAACCTTATGATTGGATTAACCTTGGCTATTCCTTCATGAGTAGGAAGACTAATGGTGAATATGCTGGTGGTTGGTCATCAGGAGTAGATTGTGGAAAAGTACTTCTAAAGAAGACTAAGCACGATGGGAACTTATGGTGGACATCTATCCTCATTATATCTGGCTGCTACTTTCAAGAAATAAATATCATTTATTTATGTTATGGAGACACAAACAAATAAAAGGAAGAGAAGATGGTCAACTAAGCAGTCAGTAAACCATGAAAGTAAAGGCAGATGGACAAAGCTTCCATAAACTAGCTCATGGGAGCACTGCCAAAGCTAACTTATTTTTTTTAATGAGGGCTAAAAGGAGAAACTAGAGTGAAAGCACATAATTATTATTGTTATTATCATCACTACACTCTGTAACACTTGTTCAGTAAGGAGAGTTTATTACGCGGTTTGAAAAACAAGCCAACACGCCAGCTAAATTAATCACTTCATGCCTGGATTACTGCTGTCGCCTCTTGTTGAGTTTCTTCCCTCCAATCTCTTTTACTTCCTAACTTTCCCCCCGCTGTATTCTTCCCATACCCACACCTCCCCCATTTCTGTCACTACCCTATTATGGAGTGTACTCCTGTTTCCTACCACCTGTGGCATCACTTTCAACTCCTTGCTGGTGCTCACGCTCTGACATGGCTTTCGAGTTTGTGTCCTACGTCTCCCAGATTAACCATGCACTTTGCTTCCTCACACGTGATTTCTCTCCCTCCGTGCTTAGTGCAACATCACAATTTCACTCCTGATATTTTCTCCATTGAAAACAGTCTTCAGGCTCCTCACCACGGATCTATATCCTTTCTCCTTTTAGGACCAGCTGATATTCTTTGTGCTCTGGCCTTCTAACTCATGTTTGTTTATCCCCTCTGTCATGTTTATTGATAATACTCTAATATCTATAAAATATATTAACCCACTATGTATTTCTTATGTGCCAAAAAGTCTTCTCAAGTGAAACAGAAGCCGATGGTGTCTAGGTACCCATCTTTGCAATTTTCCTGTAGCTCATAATAGAGAGCACAGCAATGGACACATAGTAAGCAGTCAAAAATGCCTTGCAATTGATTGCTAAAGTAACTTGCCAGAAACAAAAATCTTAACTTATTTTATGGATTCTTTACAGTTTCATATAAATATCACATTTAGGATTGTTTTACTTTTCATCACACTTTATTTGATTGATTCTTTTCTTAATGGAATATAAACTCATGGTTAAAAGCTCCCTCTACTGGTTCCCTTTAACATATCAGAAGAAAAGTGAAAAAAAAAAAGAAAGAAAGAAATTATCCAATACATATTTCCTGAGAAGTTATCATTAATCTAAAAAAACTTCAGAAAAGTCAAAAATATTATTAGCCTTTTTATTCTTCTATGCTTTTTACCCATATGATCTGGTTTCTGAAGAACGTATGCTACTATAGTTCATGATCCTTTATTTCTCCAAATGAAATATTTGATTTTTCTTCTGCCCGTAAATTCTACTATGCCTCATTCTGAACACCCCTATCTGCTTACAACAATACTATTTCCTGGGAGGGAACACAGCGTAGTGGTGGAGAGCGAGGCTGCCTTACTCTCTGCTGGTTCGGCCCTTTATGAGCAGCAATTAACTTGGTCAAGTTGCTTAACATGTGCTTATCTCACCTGCCTCATGAACGAAATGAGGATTACAATAATTATTCCTTCATACTGCTGTTGCAGGTTTTAAGTGTTCAGGCAAAGTGTCTAGCACAAGTAAATATTAAATCTTCAGATCCTGGTAAGGCCATGCCTCGGTGCTCCCTCAAAAGTAGAGAATGAACACACTCGACTGAGCCTTTTTCCCAGCGTCCTTGACTTTTTTTTATTCTCTAAACTTTGCTATGATTCTGCTGTCAATATCCTTATATTCTTCCCAATGAGTTTGTTTGTGTTGCCTTCTATATATTTATTTTACTTTATGTCACTGTGGTAAGAACACTTAACATGAGATCTGCCCTCTTAAGAAATTTTTAAATGTACAGTACAGTATTGCTATCTTCACACACAATGTTGTTCAGCAGATCTCTAGAACTTATCCATCTTGCATAACTGAAATTTTTATCCAAAAGAATTGAAATCAGGATCTCGAAGAGATATAAGAACTCCCATGTTCACGGAGGCACTATTTACAATAGCTGAGATGTAAAAAGAACAGAAACATCCATTGATGGATGAATGGATTTAAAAAGTGGAATATATCTATAATGGGATATTATTGGGCATTAAAAAAGAAGGAAATCCTGCAATATGTGACAATATGGATGCACCTTGAGGATGTTATTCTAAGTAAAATAAGACCATCACAGAAGGGCAAATACTGAGTGCTTCTACTTAGGAGGTGTCTTTCAATTTACCTACTTGGTATCACCAGAAATGGCTCACTCTCTGTTAAAAAATAACTGACCTATTCTTTGAACGAAACATAAAATGAGTTGGCACACACTTTCATGAGAGTTTTATTTTATCAATTTCATTATTTTTTACTAAGGTTAACGAACAGGCTTTCAACAAGTATGCGTTGATTTAATGACTACTGGATTTCAGAATCATGGCTGCCAACTAAGACACAGTTTCTTCAGATTATACCCCAGAAACTTAAGAGCATGTTTATTAATGTGAAGTATACAGTTTGTCTAATATAAGATTAAAACTGTGGATCCTGGAGACTGAACCTCTGGTCCGATAACCTATTTGACCTCGGAAAAATCATGTAACCTTGTGCCTCAATTGTAAAATAGCATTGTGCCTACATCTTTTTTTTTTTTTTTGAGGAAGATTAGCCCTCAGCTAACATCTGCCACCAATCCCCATCTTTTTGCTGAGGAAGACTGGCCCTGAGCTAACATCTGTGCCCATCTTCCTCTACTTTATATGTGAGATGCCTACCACAGCATGGCTTGCCAAGCAGTGCCACGTCTGCACCCGGGATCTGAACTGACGAACCCTGGGCTGCCAAAGCAGAACATGTGCACTTAACTGCTGCTCCACCAACCTGCCCCACATTCTGCCTATTTTTATTATTTTTGTATAATGAAAGATTATTGAAGTAGATCATCTTATAGCTTGGCTCTAAGGCCTACCTATTATTTAATAGATATTGAGCTGAAGATATCCATAAACATGGATGAGCAGCGCTAGCACGATTAATATGGGGCATTACCACAATGTATATTTACATATATAAGTGTTTCAAACTAACTTGTTTAAAGCTTTAATTTATAATCCTATTGACTTGTTTTTGGTAAGACTGACATTCCAGGAATTTTATTTATCAGTCAATGGTGAAGTTAAAAAAATTAAAAAGAAAGAAGCATGCTTTCCGCATAAATCCCAGATTGTTGACATTGTTCACAGTGAAGGTCATTTCAACAGCAATTTGTTTTAATCTTCATGATATTTTGGAAACATTTCAGCATATTTCCAAAGACTGTTTCAAATTTAGATTTCATGGCTAAACATCTGGGTTTCTTTCTCGGTCCATTTAGCTGTACTTTAATATATACACCCTCTACCCCTTCAGAAAATAAAAATAGATTTTGTGAAAACTCAGGAGGTGAAAGATAACAGCATTACACAAAATTATGGGTTTGGGTGACTTAGTTTGCACAGTCAGTTTTAATTCTAGAAAACACATTGAGATTCCTTGAGGAAAGGATATTGTGCATATTTTAGCATCACTTTGGAAAGGCAGAGTTTCAGGATTAGGGAGTACACCTGAAATCCACTTGTTCAAATACAAATAGCATTTCTCCTTACACCAGGCTCCATTTTAACCTATTCTCGACACCGGATATGTCAACTTATGTAGAATCTGTATCATCCAAGTCTTTTTTTTCCTGAGGAAGATTTGCCCTGAGCTAACATCTGTGCCAATCTTCCTCTATTTCTTATTAAGGGGGCCGCCAGCACAGCATGGCTTCTAACAGAGAGGTATAGGTCCATGCCTGAGAACCAAACCCAGGTCGCTGAAGCAGAGCATGCTGAACTTAATCACTAGCCCACCAGGGCTGGCTCTATAGCATCTAAATTTTATGTAACAGTTATAATCAGTAAGTTCTAGAACCTCACATGAGATAATTTTCTGTGTTCGTAAAATTGTTATTCTTTCCGACTTAGAGATTTTTAACTGGGTTGTTGAACACAAATCTTCAGATGTGGTTTAGGTTTTAAACTTGTTGTGTTTTAGTATGAAGGTATTTACACTAAATTCAGGACTCTGCATCTCGATTCTCCTACAGTTACTCCCATCTTTAGGTGAACACCCTAATATACTTTTTGAAAATCCTTTTAAACTTCTATAATTTTATTTTAATATATTCTCCCAGAGGAACTTCCTCGTCTTTTGATCAGTCTTCCATGGTGTTCAAATTACATAGAAAATATATGCCAAGTAACTCCCAGGTTTTGAGCAACTGTGGTTTCTAATTTATTTACAGGCTGTGTGGAGTCCTTATAAATGTTCCAGGTTAGAACGGGGCCTGACCCATAGTAAGCACTACATGTTAGCTGTTACTATTGTTGCTGTTGTTATTATTATTGCTGTTACTGGATGCATTAATACTCTTGCCTTTCTCAAGAGAATCACGATTAGGTGATAAGAAAAAGCAGATAAGTAGTGAGCCAGCAGCTCTACAGGTGGATAGCTTGACATTCAGCCTTCCAAAATAGAAATATCTAATCCCTCAACTGGGGTCACGTAAAGGAAAAACCAAATTCCTGCCATCTTCATTTTAGTCTGGTGTACCAGCCGGGCTGTAGTCAAAGTCCTTAAGTGACTGCCATCCACCCACATATAGAGATCCCAGTGGAGAATAGATTTGTCTTAGCTACTATTCCCCAGTGATTCTGGCTCATCTTTACTACCACTGTGGAATGAAAAAATATTTTTGTTTTGTTTTAGTGATCAGAATCATGGATATGCACTGCCAACGTCTTTATTGTTTCTTATTTTAAGCAAAGCAATGCCAGACACACTTCAACTGACTCATTTGATAGTTATAAGAAATCGATATATCAATGTAGTCGGAATCTGAGAAATTCTAGAAGAGGGAAGAGCAAGGAGAAGAGTCTTAGGTTCTATCAAAAATACTTATATATTCAAAAAAAACCAAAGAACCATGAAAAACTCTCCTGCCATGGATATGGACATGGGAAAAGAAAGCTCCTTCTCATGATTTCACTCAGTTCTGTGCTCACCCTCACACCCCCTATTCGCATCCTCATCTCTGTCTGGCTCCTTTTCTCTCTTCCTTTCCCTCACTTATCTCTCTCTTTCTCAGTCTGAGTTCTTCCTACGTCATTGCACATTTAATCACTGGGTTCTAACTTTTTGCAAGCAGCAAAAACTTTTTCTAATGCCAATTTAGTCACTTTAGGAAAAAGTAGTAAAATGAGATATTCCTGTTTAATCTTATTTATAATATGAAACCTCATTAGTTCAAACAGATTAGGAGAAAAGGTTAATTGGAATCATTTCAAAATTTAAAGCTAGATTTTTAAAATCTAGCTTAAAATTTTAAAAGGAATTTAACGTGTGAATTTAATTTTATTTCTTGTGGTTTTGGCTTTTTTAACATAGGAAAATAATACAAATGGTAAAACAAACAAAAATGATAAACAAAAAAACAGAGAACTATGCTTTCTCCCCAAATATTTCATTTTTATGTTTATTTCCTAGATAAATACTTATATTGATGGCAATGGTAAATTTAACATTGCCTTAGTTTGCAGTTCTTACTAATTCACGTTGCTGAGGGTCTGGATTCCCGAATGTTTGATGAAACTGAGTAAGTACCTATTTACCACAGACTTTTGAGAGAGTAGCTATTAGCAAAATTGGTCTACACAGCCCATTAGAGACTCTTTTTGGCCACAATAAAATTCCTATTCTTAATCCCAACTAGGATCCTTTCCACTAATAGCCTGTGATTATTAATGGATTGTAACTTTTCTGATTAGAATATCAACTTTTGAAAATGCAGTTTTTCTTTTACACATCTTAATTTTTTTTTTGAATTATCAATCAAATCAATTTTAAAACAAGGTTGAAAATCTACCATCGAAAGAAGAACAGTATGGGTGAACCTTAAATTATACATGCACTGAATTTCTCTCTCTTCCTTACAAGCACCATAGAATATTATATAACAACAACGAAAAAATCAGAAGATAATTCTGACACGAGAGAAAAATGAGGCTAGGCCAGGGAGCTGACATAAATACTTTCTTCGCTGACTTAATTCGGAGCAGCAAGGAACACATGATGAATTCAGAGTTTAACTGGAACAGCAAGGTAAACTCATTTTAAGTTGAAACAAAGTCGTAACATGAAGGAAAAAGAGTTTTAGGATATTTAAAATGGATGTTTTTGTATTATTAGTGTTAAACATGAAAATGTTACCTGCTTTGAAGGGTCAGAATGGTGAAATTTATATTGCACGGGGTCTATTGAAACAAATTTGAGGCTACTACTACAAAACTATTTTGAAACTTCTCCATTAAATTCAAATTCTGGCATTAAATGTGCATAAGCAAAAACACAGGATTTACTCAGTACTGAAATTTACAAGTTTCTGTGCAAAGTGAATCTACAGGCTAATTCCCTAGTGTACGATAGGCGCTCACTCAGAATAATTGTGTCATTCAAAGTGGCGGTCAGCGCTAAATAGAATACTATTCTCTAATATATTTGGATGCTCACATAGACCTGAAATTTGAAAAAAAAAACAAAAACAAAATATGATTATTATAAAATATCAAGCACCTATTGGAAAATAAAAACTAAGGAATATACACATGTATTTATTCAAGAAATTATTGAATGCTTTCTGGGTTCCAGGCACTTTGCTGTACGCTGGGTTCCAATGATGACCAGAACAGAACCTCTGCCCTGAAGGAACTCTTGCAAAAATATGAAAGAACTGAAATGCCAGGCACAAATGGTAGTTTGCTGCTTTACTAACCCACGTCTTTCCGTGCTGTTTAGGTTAATAACGTTCTTTGCAAATTGTCAGTTTCAGATTTTCAGGTACTCCTCCACTGATGATGCTGATTTCTAGGCTGCCAAGCCAATATTGTGAGTTATATCAAAAGCCTGCAGACTGCTTCTGAATTAGGAAGTGTTTCTTGATCCACTCTCACTGTACTGCTTAGGTCTTTGAAGTCAGATCTCTTGGGCTCTGTTCTCTAAAGGTCCCTTAAACAGTGAATTAAAATCTTGATGGAAATAAAAAGCAGTGGGCAAATATTCACGCAATTCCTTGTTTCCCTGTGATCTGTTCCATAGTTTGACAACTCTGGGGCTTTCAACCTGCTTCTTTTCCTAACCTGTCATCCAGCTGCACGGTGAGCCATTAGTAGCTTAGAAATCATGAGAGCTCTTGCATAATCTGGACACAGCAAGGCCTAGAGGACTTTGGTTTCAGCCTCAGCTGCCATTCACTAGTGCTTTGACCTTTGGCAAATCATTTAACCTGCCCAATGTCCAGTTTTCTCATGGGTAAAATAAAAGTTTGTACTAGATGCTCTCTAAAGTCACTTCAAGCTGGAAAATGTCATGAGTTTATGAACACAATAAACACCAGCTTCCTCCAATTTTAGCACAGCTCCAGTTCGATTTTCATGGATGGAAAATTCCTTCAAAAACAAGCCAATGTTGCATTCAATGAAAAACTTTAAAAAATAATTTTCGTTTATTAATGTGGTAATCATTTAAAACTAAGGTACGGAAGGCAATCATTAGAAGTAGGGAGTGATATAAACAATAACAAGGAGGCACAAGGAGAAATGAGCTAAGGAGAGACTTAAAAAGTCACTAAGTCGCTGAAACAGAGAGAGGGAATTCTGTTGGGGGAACCATTGGTCGCTCATCGGAACACTGTTATTGAGCATCTGGGAGCTAGGCACAGTTCTTGGCCCTGAGGACACAAATGTGAATGAAACAGATAAGGTCCCTGTCCTCGTACACTTACACTGTTGTCAGAGGGAGAGGAAGGGAGACAGGAAAAGCAATTAACGATGATTTTAGATAGTAATAAGTAGTAAGTTATAAATAAGGAATAAATTGGGCAAAAGAAATAGAAGGGCATAGTGTTGGGCGGGTACTATAGAGAGGATGGTCAGGGAAGCCCTCTCTGACAAAGTAACATGAAAGTTGAGACCTTAGTGATGACAAGAGCCCACCCACATGATCTTCTCAGCCAAGAGCTTTCTGGACAGAAGGTATACCACACTGGAGAATATGGGAGTAGAAAAGGTGAGAACAAGCTCAGATTTAGAAAGAATAATGAAGGCCAGTTTGGCGAGGCTACAGAGAACAAAAAAAAGGATGTCAAAACCCGAGGGCAGACGCAGGTGGAACCCAATTTTCCTAAGGAGTGGTAAGAATTTGGGGTTTTATTCTATTTCAATGTAATATGGAAATTTCAAGCAGATATTGGGTGTTTTCCAGAAAAGTGGTGATATTATCCAAATTACCTTTGAAAATGATTGTTTGCTGAATGCAGATGAGGCCCTAGGATTCCCAGAGTGCTAACAAATAACGTCCAAGGGATATGGTCATATTTTAGAATTATAGGAGAAAAATGATGAAATTTTAGGAGAGTTAGGTAAAATAGTGGGTTCAGCAAGTCATAATTATACTGAATAAAGCTAAAGGTTAAGTAAAATAGAAAGTATTTCCCAAATGAAAGCAAGAACTAGGAAAGTCCAAATTTGGTTGCAAATGACCAACTGCTTGTGTCATTGCAGTGTGAGCACTAGATTGGGCTTTTTTCAGAGTCAGAATGGGCCCAGACTTCAACCTGCTTCATTTTCTAAGATAACAAGATCAGTTTGTAACAGTTCATTTCAGCGGCTTCTGTGAAGTTGGCAAGCTACAGGTTTTCAACCGTAGTGGTTTGGAGAAACAGAACCAATGTACTGAAAATCCATGAATCCCTGTTGTCTCTCTCTCTTTTTACCCCAAGTTAGACAGTGCGTATGAGGATACTTAAGGAGTCAAAAATTATTCTCCTGTTCTGCTTGGCTGAGGTAAGTTGGAAAATGAAATAGAGTCAAGAGTTGTAACATACTTTGCCCTGGTGTTCAAGCAAACAATTACAATTTTATAGCCGTATAATTGTCTAGTTTGTTTTCTGTAGCTCCTGTTTCCATTACTTATCTAAAAGAGAGGTCACCCATTGTATCCTGTATCTGATCCCACCGCTGATTCATTTACAGAAAGCCAAATTGCAGAGATGATGCAGGCAGGCACTGTTGGGCACATTTTGTACCTCTAAACCTACCAAGTTACTGAGAGATGTCGCCAACTCAATTCTGTTCAGTTAAATTATAGACATCGATTGAATGTGAATAATGTCATGGGACGGGATGAAGGATTATAAAAGATGCACAAGACACAAGGGCTTAAAATCTATTGGGAAAACAAGGCACATATGGAACAATTAAATGACAATGAAAGTTAATGTGATATTAAATGCCAGAATTAGTTACAAAGACAATCATCTTTATCGAAGTTTAGAGACAGGAAAGAAAATAAATTGAGTTTGTCACCAACCAGTTCCAAGCAGTTAGTGAAAGCCCTTTTATATGTTAGATACATTTTTTTCATCATTGTATTCTCAGAATATTGCTTTTGATTTTTGGTTAGGAAAGAGTTTTAAGGGAAATGGTCAAATTATATCATCAGATGATAAAGGAAACAAATTGAATAGATGTTTGGACGTAACAGATACTGGCGAGATGTTGCTGACTTGCAATTATTTGTGTACTAGGCAGCAGTCTTTCCTGACTGCCGATGATTAACTACCCAGACATTAATCATCTAATTGTTAAAACTGATTAACTACAACCTTGTTAGCATTTTAAATTAGTTTCACTGCCCCTCACCTTTTATAAACTGTGTTACTTTTCAAAACATATTAGAACTTTGATTAGATTTACAACAAGCTGTCCATTTTCTGTTATTTTGGAGGGGAAGATTCCTTCGAAGGGTTTTCGAGAGGAAATTTCTCTCACATTTTGCAGAGAAATGGATACAAACAATAAACAGATAAGAACAACCAAATTGGCATAATGGGCCTGTAGACTAAACTCATTAGATGGGCTACTAATTTGATAAAATCCTAGCCTGATTTTCACTAGTTAGAGAGAGAGATATATACCTATATCCATCTACCTAAAACACAGACACATAGTAGCAAGATATGTGTATACACACATACAAATATATATACACACTAATATATGTGTGTACGTGTATATATGTTTGTAATGACACATCTATGCTAATAATTAACACAGTTTCCTTTTATTTTTGAAGTCTGATACGACAGTCTAAAGACGCATTTCTCTAAACTTCTTCTTTTTCTTTCTAACTATAAATGCCTTACAACTGACTGCTGTAATACCCTCCTATCTGGCCTCTGTGTATCCTCTTCTCCTTCTCAAATTCATACTTCCACTTGGCCTTCAACATGAGCTTTCACAAATTGCAATCTGCTAATATCAATCCCCTTTTAAAACTCATTGTTATAATGTTTATATTTTACTTTAAAATGCTTTTGTCTCAACAATATGATATATGTGTGTTAGTTGTTTTAATCTATATCCTAGAGTTGACATCTGAAGAACCCTAAGGGAGAATGTGTTTGGTGTAGTCATCAGTTGAAAGATTAGTCAGAAGCCCACCCCTCCTTTCAGGGCTTCAGCAGCCCCCTTCTCTGCTCAGCACTAGAGAGTTTATTTGAATACTGAATGACTGAAATGATTTTTCATTGATGAAATGAGAAGTATTCAAGATATGTAGAGAGACTGATAACATTGGGTGGGCATCTCTACCCCTTCCTGAACAGGGTTTAAGCAACCAAAGGCAGCAGTCAAACCAAATATATTTCCACTGAGAAAGATGACCTAGCCTAAGAGGCCATGCTATTGTATGTAAGCTGCTGAGAGGACTGTGCTGCCGGATTCTCTGTATATGTAGCCAAGTACTGCTGCAGAATATTGTCAGATCTGAACATAGCCTTTAATTTGAGATCTTGTTAGAGTGTCTAAAAGGACAGAAAGCTGAGGATTTCATTTAATTCACAGAACAGATTGTACGACTGCTTTTTGTTCCTGCTGCTTATAAGTGTTTTAATGTGTAGCTGAATTAGGACTGAGGCTTGTTTTCCTGTTAACAGACTAACTGCAGCCATTACCTGAATCCAACTATTGGAAGACACAGATATCTAACTAACAACCAACCAAACATACCCAATAAACGCGAATGACTAAATTGGCTTACATCAGTTTGCAGTACACATTAAGGGCTCCCCATTGGGTATCTGATAAAGGAGAAACTCAATTTCAAGTTATACAAGCTTTCCAAGACCTGTCCACTACCTCACTCTACAGTTCCTTAACATACATGGCCAGACGACACTGTTAGTTTTTTCTTCAGACCCATATCACTGGTTCACGCATTTCTTCAAGATGTTCCCTTACCTGGAACACCATGTCCTGCAGCTGGATCTTAACCATCTGTACAACCCAGTTTGGGTATTGTCTCCCCCGGAAAGCTTCCCTGTCTTTGCGGGTTTGGTTGACCACCTCCTCCACATGATTTCAGGGCACCTTCATGATACCATCAACCACAATGCATTGAAATTGTCTATTTAGTCATTGAACCCCTTCTCTACTTCATGAGCAACATGAAAGGGAGCGTGTTGTCTTCTCCTGACATTTATAATACTCAGCAAAATGCTAGGTGACCTGAATAAAATCTCCTGTGAGTACATCAATGCACATTTAGAAAAAACTCATTGCTTCCCTTGTCCAAAAAAGCAACGTTGTTTACAAGTATCTTCTTAAGATGTTGACCAATATATGAATAGCTCTAATCAAATAGGCTTCAGCTATTTCTTCTAGTAACAATTATAGATATATTCTTTCATAAATATTACAGGATAGGTCTCATGATCATGGATTTGAAGATGTTCTTACGTAATGCCAACTGTCCTGGAAACTGTGACAATATATGTCCAAGATCTGTATTTATTCAGCATGATAGTGAGGATAGCAGGTGGTTAAGAAACAGTTACATAAATTACAACCAGGCTATCCAAATTATTTGATTTTAGTGAGTATACATATGTGCTAGTCAAAAATTTCTTCTGTAAAGAACACAGAGATTGTCTCGCCATCTGTTAGCTTATGGTCATGGTTTACAAATTATCTCATCCCTGTATCCTTCCTGTGGTAACTGGCCTGGGCATAAAGCAGTGTTCTCTTCAGTAGTGGTAAATTATTGACTTTGATGATGCTTTAAGGACAGTAACATCAGCTCCATTAGTACGTGCATCTATATTCCAAATACACCACCCATGCTTCAGTGAGCCACTTGTTTCCTGAAAATTACCAAAATGAGTGCACATAATCTATCTTTTCATCCTTTACAATGCAAAGGACATTGTATAGCAAGTAACAGGTTATCAGACAACAGCAGTATCACGGGTATTTCTCATATTTATTCTATTGATCATCTGAAAACTGCTGACGGTGGTAATAGGGCTGAATATTTTCTATAGTAAATCTTCCTTCATGTATCAACTAGAATTACAAAATAATTTCAAATCCAGGTATTTATAATTTAAATAGAAAAAAAATGCAAAAATCAAACAACCTCTTCCTTACCCCTTGAACTTCCCCACAAGAAAAGACAAAAGTAAAAGCAGAAGCAAAAGCAAAATAGTAACGTACACCTGGTTATGCTGAATTGGCATGTCTGAGTGGCTTATTTAAAAAATGGAAAAGGGAAGAGAATAACAAATTTTGAAGAATACAATAGTATTATACTTCAAAATTACTATATTATATTATAGTAATAATACTATAATTATAATATTACTATTTACATAGTAAATATTATGCAAAGATCTCTGTTATAGGCACTTTACCAGTATGGGTTATTTTGAACTTGGCCATGGCATTATGATTAGGTATTTAATGCTCACTTAGAAATGAGTAAACTTGAATTTGAAGTCATTCACAATCCAGAACTTTTCTTATTATTACACCATACTAATTTTGGAGTATTTGTGAAAGTTGTAGTTTTTAATAATAGCTATATTCTACCTGTTAGCATTTATTTAATTGTTTGACTGAGCAGAGTTATAGACATTTCTATGGGAAATGAGAAAAAGAGCCTTTCATGCAAAAATATTAGAATTTAAAATATCTCAGCATACAGCTCATCCAGTCTCTCACCTAAAAAAGGAAATTTGCGTAATTGCTTAGCAAACATTGCTTGTACAACTGAAAATTGAATGATGCTTTAAAAATATTGAAATAGGGTAAAATAAAAGATGAAGGCCCACAAATAAGGGAAGATAAAAGAAAAAAAATCTCTCTTACTAACTTTACTTTTCCCCCCTATATTTCTTCCTTTAGATGAGGAAATTTAAATCACACTCACAATCACAAAATGTTTCAATATACTATTTATGTATTGCCTACCACTGAGATGCTGTTTCTCTAAATAGTTTCTAAAACTCTGCTCTAGAAACATTGAGGGGAAAGTTATTTTTTTCAAAGAGAACATTTCATTTCTCTACACCAATGATGAACTACACAAGATATCTCAAATGTCATAATGAGATGCTTATCTATTGCTATAAAAAGCCATTGATGGCTCTCAAAATACCCCTGATGCATAGAAACTGGTTGTTGTGGGTTGAACTGTGTACCCCAAAAAGATATGTTGAAGTCCTAACCTTCAGTACTTGTGAATCTGATCTTATGTGGCAATAGGTTCTTGGCAGATGTAACCAAGTCAAGATGAGGTCATACTGGGGGGTGGGCTCTAATCTTATATGACAGATGTCCTTATGAGAAGACAAGAAATACAGACACACACACAAAGGATACTGCCATGTAAGATGGACGCACAGACAGAAGTTGCCCCACACAAGCTAAGGAGCACCAAGGACTACCAACATTCACCAGAAACCAGGAGAAGCATGAAACAAATTCTCCCGCAGAATCTCAAGAAGGAACCAATCACCAATCCTGCCAATGGCTGGATTTCAGACTTCTGGCCTCCAAAACTATGAGAGAATAAATTTCTGCTGTCTTAAGCCACCCAATCTGTGCTCCTTTGTTACGGCAGCCCTGTGAGACAAATATACTGATATCAGAAATGTCTGGATGCAACAGCAGGACTTTCTGACGCTCCTAAAGTCAGATGCTTCAACAGGCACTGAACTGGAATCTTACTAAGCAATTCAGACGGAACAAAACAAAGCAAAGCAAAATGCACCTGTTTTCAAAGACCTGACCTTCAGTATTCACAAGTGCATTCAAGATTATTGTTGAATAAATGTGTGCACGTAGCCATCTTTTATATCCTTACTCAGAGCACAAGATAATGCTCTACTATGCATTACATTGGATGGTGAAAAAAACAATCTTATGCAACATTTACAGGGCTCTAACTGGTCAATAGCAACCACTCTAGCACACATAATGTACTACTTCATTTAATCACCAAAATCACTGTAAGACTTTGGTACTACAGATAACTTCAAGGATCGTTATAGACCCACTGAGAGTACAAATTGGCAGTAAATAACAGGAAGTATGGGAATGTAGCCACTTCTGAGTGGTGATTCTTTTGTTTCTCATCTTAAGTCTCTTGAAAATGGCTTTTACGCCTATGTAGGCTGCCACATTTAGCAAATGAAAACACAGGACAGATAGTGAAATTTGAATATTTTGAATATTATTTGAATATTTTCAGACAGTGAATATTTTTTTAGTATAAATATGCCCCCAATATTGCATAGGACATGTTTATGCTAAAAAAATGTGTGTTTATCAGAAATTCAAATTTAACTGGGCCTCCTGTATTTTATCTGGCAATGCTACCTCAACAAGGCCCCGGGTCTCAGGAAAAAGATGCATTAGCATATAGAGAATTCTGAAATTTTACAAAAGAATTCTAAAAGGAATTATGTGGTCTTTGTTACACAGAACTAGATTTTTAACACCACCTCTTACTTATCTTTGCATCTTTGTTTTTCCCGGAGGACCTGGGATACAGTAAATTCAATAAGTGTTGTTGAACAAATTGAATCAACAATTTTAATTAATTTCCCTAAATATAAAATATACTCTTCAAATTACCTTAATAATCCTTCCCAGGTGAGTCATTAGTGACAATGCTTCTCATCTGTAGCTTATTAATTGAATCTAATTGTGGCTTTACATGCCATAATTCTGGTCAACTTCTTTGATCCAATTTGTGAATATGTTAAGGTAGGTATAATCTTAAATGGTAAGGAAAAGGTTGCTAATTGCATTATTTCCCTGTGGCTACTGTGGCAAAGTACCACAAGCTGGGTGGCCTGAAACAATAGAAACGTATTGTCTCACCATTCTGGAAGTTAGAAGTCTGAACTCTACAAAATAAAAGAGTTGTCCAGGCCAAGCTTGCTCTGATCCTTTCTCCCTTCTTCTAGCTTCCGGTAGCCTCAAGTGTTTCTTAGCTTGTGGCAGCCTAACTCCAGTCTCTGCCTCCATGTCACATAGCTGTATTCCCTCTGTCTCTCTGTTGCTACATGGCATTCCCTCTGTTATAAGGACACCAAACTGAATTAGGGCCCATCCCAATGACCTCATTTTAACTTGATGACATCTGCAAAGAACTTGTCTCCAAATGAGGTCACATTCACAGGTACTACGGTTTAGGCTTTCCATATAGCTTTTTGAGGAATGCAATTCAAACTATAACACTAACCTATAATATAGTTTTGGTGTAATGTCCACTGTTTTCTAACAATCTCAGTCTCACAATTTACCTAATAAATGTTCTAAATCCCTAACCCCTTGGACCAAAGAGCCCCAGCTGTATCATGGTATTGCACCAGCCACTGCCAGAATGAAAATCCCTAAACCCTTAATGCATTAAGAAAGGAGAATGGAAATTATTGTTGCTGATTCTAAATTTTGCATAAACTTTTGTCTAGATTATCCATCTAACTAAATACAGCAAAAATTGCCACCAGTATAGCATTTATGATACATCAGTGCAATTAATTACTTATCTCTTCCAGCCTGCCTCAAGATCTAAGTGTCTGGAGGGCAAAGAACATGTCTTGCGCATCATAGGGTGCAAATGGTCAAGGTTCATCTAATGCAGGGTCCAGTTGCCATTCTTATCAGCAATTGCTCACGTTGTGCACCTCACAAAATAGTGAGTGCCCCGTAGTTTATGTGGAAGCACATTATCTCTCTTTTTCCAAATAATACCTTAATAATAGTTAGTATTGTTTGCTTTCTGTGTTTATTGGTCATACACCCTCTATACATTCTATAATATTTTGTTAATGTATAACAAGACAGTAGACCTAGAGAACCAAACCAAAGAAAGACATACAGTCTACCCCAGAAAAGCGTGAGTACATAACACAAGGAAGGTAGAAGGGGAAATAAGATACTCCAAAACAGGTGCCATTTCTATTTTTATTTTAGAGTTCCTTTGAACATTAGTAATCACTGTGAAAATTATTCAATATTTGCAGTTACCCTGGAAGGATAATTCTTTAGTAAAAATGGGATGTGTTTAACCTTCTACCCAGAACTCAATTTGTGTTTGAAGTCATCTCAAATTGATTCAGGGCAGCCCCAGCACGAACAGAGTATGGAGGCATCTCCCTGGATGAGCTGTTTTTGTGTCCCCTAAGCATAATAGGTAATTGCCTTCTCCAGGGGGACTACCAGGGCTTTCGTAACAGAGAAAGCTGCAACATTAGCAAACGTGGGTATTCTAGAGTGAGTGAGTAAAGAGGCACTGCTCTGCAGGATGATGAATGGGGCTGAAGAAACTGTGCTGACAGCATTTTGGAAGAGACAATAGCGATAAGAACTACTAAAATCAGAAATGTGCCCCAAAGCAGAGGCCCAGTCTTTTCTTGTTAAAATAACCAGAAAAAAAGTTTTATATGAGTGTAATAAAACAAAAGGCTACAAAACTCAACTTGTCTTTCCTTTATAGGCCAATTAATCATGAAACTAGTAAAGAAAGGCAAGGAAGCTGCTTTTATTTGAGAGAAAGAAGAAATCAATATATTCAGTCCAATAGATGGTTCTCTTGACTTTTCAATATTTGGGTCACCACAGGTCTTCATGAAATGTAAGCCAGCAATCCTGGATGCTCTGCACTGGGTTATATGCTATAAAGATGGTTTTGGACATCTATCAGTTTGTTATTTCCTGCCCCTGTTTTAAACTTAAAATCATAGCTTTCTTTTGAGAGAACAACAAAACCAAAAGGCTACCTTGGTCTATAAAAAAATTAGTCAAAGAGGGTTTGGAGAGAGAGAGAGAGAGAGAGGCTTGAAACATTTAGATGCCTTTGAGAATTGAATTCAAGGACAGGCAAGTTATACCTTTCAATAAGAAAGAATATATAAAGATAACAAAAACATTAAGCCAAAAATTCAGGGATAACGAAAAATACAGAACAAGTCTCACATGTTCTGAAAGGGCATAATGTCAGCAGAGGTAACTGCTAAAGTGGTTTTCTTTTGTTGTAAAATCTTGGAAATCTGCCTGCGTACTGAAATGTGGATTTCTAGTATAATTTCAATTCACTAATTCTGAAGTCTTAAAAAAATGAGGACAAAAAAATAGAATGCTATCATTTTGGGCGCCATATTTATTTGCTACTCATATTTCTCTCCACTTATTCAATTTAAGATTGCTTCAGAGTATAGATTAGAACTTGCTAACATTATATTTTCTCAGATCAGCCAACATAAGCCTTGGTGAGATTTCCAGCTTGGCTTTCCTCTTCTGCGTGAGAAGCCGGTGGATGCATTGCATGTCTTCAAGGTCTCAGAAAATGTGACTGTTGGACCAAAGACTCCAAATAAAGAAGATGCTGCAACCAAGGATGGAACCAAACAGAGAAGACGAACAAAATGATGTGATTTTCACATCATATGCAGAGAGCTGTTGCTTATTATGAAGAGTGTGAAGAGATAGAATCTTTGGAATTTGAGAGTACTAGAAAAAATAAAATACTACTTATTACTTCAACATTGGGTAGGGGAGAAATTACATTTAATAAAAAATATAGTGATTTGTTTTTGTGAGAGAAAGCTTCCTTTACTTTAGAAGCTAATAAATGTAAATCAGCTTATGAATACGAAAACTCTAGAGAAAGGCAGATTCCACTCTCAATTAATGAACTGAACATCATTATAGAAGAAAGACATCCCATTTTCAAGCAGTAAATAGGAGGACGAAGTCACATGCTTAAGTTTGGCAGATTCAGAACATAGAGAGGAGCCCTCTGGAATAAATAACTGTCAAAGGAACCAAATAACGAGACAAAAGTGAACTTCTTGGGGTGCGAGGCTATTATTTTTTCTGTATTTATGATTTCTTGGCTGGAGGGAGGGTCAACTCATGTTAGCAAGTAATTAACTATCAAACAATAAAACTAATACTAAGAAGCTAGAAACCCCCATGTCCTTAGCCAAGCTACAACGATTATTTAGTTCAATGATAACAGATAGTGTCAGCCAGGGACGCAGAATTATCTATGGCTCTTAAGTTGTAAAAGTAAAACTTGCTGTTTTCAATCATTTCATTGCTCTTTAAGTGAGCATAAAATCCAGCATCCTTCATTCTAATTAAACAGAAAACGGTTGAAGGATTAGAAGTCATTTCCAGCCGCTGAATGTCGTTTTCTTACCCACTTATCAGACGTAGAGCAGACCTCAGCACTCACATGCAAAGCTACCCACCAAGAGACACAATTCTTCCAGTCAATGAGGCCACAAACAAGCCACAGAATCTTTTATTCCGGTCCTCACTTTGAAGAGCCTGCCCTTTTGAAAAAAATTAGCCTAAGGTTATTGAGATTTTGAAAAGGGGAAATTCAATTTATTTCATTGGTTAGTAGACAACTAGTCTTGTGCAACTAGAGGAAAACAACTGAGATTTTTATAATATGTGACAGTGTAAATATTTAGTCCAGTCAACAACATGTGTACCGATTGTTTACAGCCATGCAGATGGTAAATGAAATGGACTAGCATATGGAATATGGAAAGAACACCTGAAGTTGGAGGTACCTACTTCAAATTAAGACTGTAGTTGTTAATATTTAAGAGCTTATTGGGCTGCAGCCTAAAATGTATTTTCTTACTATCATTAATTTGTTAAACACATAGAATAAGCATCAGAGAATAATTTCAAATAAGTTGTTTAATTATCTGAAGGTATTCCATTCCTATTTCGATGATGCCGTTGGTCACCTATGTGACTTTGAGCAAACTACTGATGTCACTAAGCCTCTGTTGGATCATCTGTGCAATGGGGATAAAGCACTCCTGCACGTCCAGCATCACCAGGGAGCTACAGGAACTCCTAAAGAGCCTGCAGAGGATCTGCCACAGAAACTGTCATTTCCCCATCCTTGTCATCACTGTCATCATTACTCAGGTTCAGTGAAATAAAGGAAAGTAGGCCAAACTTAAAAGTGAATTTACGTCTAAACATTTTGCAACTCTAACTAATTCACAGCCCTCTGAATTCTGGGTTGGCTCTCTCCTTGGAAATTTAAAGTGGACTCTTCCTGAATAATATGCTAACCAGACATAAGAATCTTCTACCTATATGGCTGCACTTACGAAAATCCACCCAGTTGGAAGTCTGCTCATGGGCTCAAAGGAGGCGATTTCATGACCAATCAAGAAAACCAGTAGTGGAGTTGTTTTGCCTCTTGGCAGAGACTTCTGTAATGACAGCCTGTCTTCTTGAATGTCTTTCTAGATGTAACTGGGGCCCCTGTTTATTTTCGTTTTCCTGATCATGGAAGGCATTTTATTATAAAATACTCTAACTGCATGATAGAGGTGTGGCTGTATTTGGCAGTTATCTAGTCCAAGCTGCATCCTTCCTCACTAATGAGCACTCCTTGCTTCTCACAGACTGCAAACATGCTCACATATCGATCTCCTCTGATCCTGATAACCACTGGTACAGGCAGACAGGTATTATAATTACCCTCTCCACAGCAGAGACGAGAAAACTGGGACTCAACGACACTAACTTATTTGTCCAAAGTCACCCAGGTGGTTGGTAGAATGATAGACTCTTAAAATGTTAACGTGATGATCTGGCCAAAGGTATCAAACATAAATCCATGCAAAGGGCAAACCCCTCACATGAATGCATAGAGCAAGCCTGTCTGCGGCATCAGAAGGGCAGGTGTCTGTGTTGTAACACAGCACAATGTCTAGCTGCATTGCCTTTTAGAAACATTTTGGGGGTAATTTAAAATTACTGAACAAACAAAAGCCTCTCAGGGCTAAATATTGTTGAAGGGACTTGAGTTTTGATCTCTGATTTCTTTGAACCCAAGCATTTTTTTTTTAGCCCAAGGAGGGGAAATAATATGTACAAGATCACCCAACTAACACTGGACATCTGAGGCTGTGCTGAGCCCTGGGCCCTCTTGTAGCATAGGCAGGAACCCAAACTCTGCAGACTGAGCTTCTTGCCAACATGCTACACACAGCTCAAGGCAAGAGATTCGGCTAAAGTTTGAGGCCATTGTTTAGCTGTAAGTACTACACTTTAGGCATTTTGTCTCCTGTGCCAAAAATCCGTGTTCTTTCCATCTGGTTCTACTTCAATTAGGTGGGTAGGTAAATGATGCAGAGAGCACGTTAATGACCCACTGCAGCTATGCCACTTCTCTCAGGCTGGCATGAGTATGTCAGCAGCACCTGAGGCCCAGCACTGCGACTAAGACACCAATAGGAGCAGTTTAACATTTTCTGAATACTTGGATCAACTCTTGGAGCCAACACTGGGGACAAGGACTTGAACATGACATAGCTCCACATGCCAGGAGTTCACAGTCCTGCTAAAGCAGTGGCTTCCATACTTTTCCACCAAGTCCTTTAGCTAGGCAATGAATTAATTTTCAGTAGGCTAAAATATTGAAATTCAAAAGGATCTATATTATAACTTGGCTTGCACCAATTGTCTTTTCCTACATAATAAATGCTATTCTCTTGAAAAAACTATATTAGTGATTCACAAAAGCAAGATTTTTCTGCTGATCAATTTGGGTATGGTGAGTTTCTTCTTTTTCCCCAGTGGTAAATGGAAATGAATTGACTACACGGTCTATGGGGAGTTGTTTGCTGCTGAAACTGTACGTGAATCAAAACTAGAGCCACTAAAATGTGAGAGGTCCAGCTCGATTAGCCCTTGACAAGAGGAGTTAGGTAGTGGACAAATAATATTAAACAACAAGTGAGGTCTCAAGTGACAGGCCCCTCTTATTATGCAGACACATCAAAGACCCAATGACTTGCTCGTTTCGTAGGACCTGAGACTTTACGGAGTTTTCGAGTATAACGAACTTGCACTTGCTTTACCTTATTTCCCTCTCATAGGTCCCATTTTAGTAGGTGGGAGAGAATTACAACTTCTTATTTTACAGATGAAACAACTGACAAGCAAAGAGATTAAGTGACTGGCCTCTGGTAACACATATAATGAGGCTAAAATCTAGCGCCCAGAACTTCAAACTTGTAAAAACCATCTACCACAGTGATTCTCTCTGTCACGTATTTTAAAAAATAGTATTGAAATTAGTAATGTGCCATCAGGCATCTGTTTAAGCATGCATTAGTTTTTCTTAGTCACATATACCTATAGAGATAACAGTTATCTATTTAATTTCCATGTTTGCATAATTACCAACTGATCATTTTAACATAACTTTACAACTTCATCTGATTCTGTGTTCCTGCGGTCATGGCTATTTCTATTTCCTATAGGCACATACTTCAAGAAAAATAAGTAATAATACATAAGTAAAGAGTAAATAAATGAATAAATAAGTTAATAAATAAAATAAGTAATAAAAATAAGTAATGCAATACTTACAAAGAGGTCTGTCCACGCTACACTTACAAACATCTCATCTGAGGTTTAGATATGATATCATTTTAGTGTCAACGTTAAAATAATTCCCAGTCTGAAATGGTTCCATCATAGTGTTTTAATTCCTCTATTAGAAAGTAAATAGCCTATCACGTTCCAGGCACATGATAGCAGTGGGAAACTAAAGAAAGACCAAATATGTTCTAGCCATTGTGATCATCACTGTCTACTAGGCAATCAGATGTGCAGTCCAGTTAGATACAGGATATAATGAGGGATGCTCAAGGCGCTGTGATAGAAGAGAGAAGGAATGATTATGATAGCGAGGCAAGGCAGGCTATCGTGTGGAGGCTGTGATGAGATAGATCTAAAAGGATGAGTCAGGGGGAGAAGTGCATTCCAGAAGGAGAGAAAAGCCATCATAGAAGAGAATAAGAAGAAGAAGAAGAGCCAAATTTGGTTATTATTTACTCTGTACCACTCATTCAATAAATGTTATTTGAGCGTCTTCCAACCTCCAGGCAACACTTTAACCCTTTGCATATGTTCTCTTTTCATTCAACTCTTACAGTAGTCCTTGGAGGTAGGGATTAGCTCTGTGGATAGGAGACAGAAGTCACTTGTCCAATGTCACACAGCAAGTGGCTCACAGAACCAGTGGTCAGCCCAAATCTACTAACTCTAGACGCTGGGTTGCAACCAAGCTCCCCTAAGTAATATGCTGTGATTGACATGCAGGATGAACGGCAACAGGGAAAGAGGGAGGATGGGTTTGGAATTATAGGCTGGAATCCCATTGCAAAGGAATTTGTCATACTTCAAGACCAACATAAAATTAGCTATTCAAGTATTTTATGCAGAAAGAATGAAAGTAAGTGACAATAATAGGAAGAGTGGCTTGCAGGTGAAGTGGTAAGGTAAGGACAGAACTGAAATCTGGGAACAAAATTCTCCACTTTCTCTGCAGCCAGCACAGCTTATGGATTCTCCGCCAGGCTAGCAGTTACGGGCAGAATGACAAACATGAGGACAGGCTGAATCATTTCCCATTAAGAAGCAAGCTACAAAGCAAATGGCCTGCCAGAGAGGCAAAAGTATTGATTGAGCATTTAGTGCAAATGATGGAGTGCTAATTAATAAGAGCAGCTGTCAGGAAGCAGTGATGGTTTGGTTTCCATATAGATTTCTTCCCCTCACTTTCATTTGCTTTAATGTTCAAAGCTTTGTTTGATGTGAATTTAATGCTTCCTTTCCTCGTTCTGTTCATTCTTGGAGTGTTTTATACTATGTCCTTTTGTGGATGTCTGCCTTTATATGTTTTTGCCCTCTTGCATGACTAATGTTATATTTAGGGTCCTGAAAGTCTGAGATTTCTTACAAGTTTTAGTTTTGAAAAGCAAATGATGTACTTCAGAGAGGCGAGTGAATCTCAAGGTGACGGTTATCAAGGGCAGTTCATCTCTGGCAATAACTTTGAACGGAGGGATACAGGTCAGCTCGAGGAAATCAACATCAAGGGAATGTGCGTATATCAAAAGAAAAGAAACTGAACCAATAGGAAAAATAAAGGCAGAAAAAATATCCCAATAAAACAGCCTAAAATGTTTGATTCTGAAGTCATGGTGAAGACTTTTGAATTAAGTGACAGAAAAGAGTAAAACATGAAAGGTCAAGTCTAAAAATCAGCTCAGAAGTAATATTGGAGAAAAAGCACATTGTTTATAACCAAATTCGACCAGGATGCATTGTGGGTGTCAGGCTACTTTATCTTATCTTAAATTTAAAGAGTCAAAACCAAAAGCTGACCAGAAATCTAGTGGTGGGGGGAAGTTTTGAAAGAAACTGGCACAAAGGCAGTCAGATTATCAAGTATTAATAGGCTTTTAAGAATAAAACCCTATAAATCAATCTGTCTCTCCAACTATTTTTGCAGCTTTAGGAGAAAAAAACACGATAATATTTTTCAAAGCCCAATTCAAATACCCGCAAATTATCATCTCCCTCTTTTGTACTTTGGCATCATGCATTCTTAAGTTTTCTATTTTCTGTATGTGTATATATATATATAATATATATATTATATATACTAAATCTTTTAAATCTGTAAAAATAGATAATAGATTACATTTGTATATATGTATATATAATCTTTCTTTTTTGAGGAAGATTAGCCCTAAACTAACATCTGCCACCAATCCCACTCTTTTTGCTGAGGAAGACTGGCCCTGAGCTAACATCCTTGCCCATCTTCCTCTACTTTATATGTGGGACACCTGTCACAGCATGGCTTGACAAGTGGTGCCACGTCTGCACCTGGGATCCAAACCTTCGAACCCCAGGCCGCTGAAGTGGAACGTGTGAACTTAACCGCTACGCCACCAGGCAGCCCCTATATATAATCTTTTCAAGAGGAGATTAATTCCTGCAGTCGTGATTATGACTTGCCAACCTCTGTGTCCTTCCTAGAACCCGAGCCATGAGGTGAGAGAGGAGGTTGCAGTTAAAGGAAGGATTACTGGACATCAGACCCAGGGAGCAGGTGGATGAGTAAACTTTCGCTCTGTCTGCATTTCTTTGTAATTGGCCAGTGGGAGAGCTTTTAACTTGGCTAATGATTCCCGATGCCAAGATTAGATACATATGGACACTATATGGCGTGAGGATCCTAGCCCTTTATCCTGAAATATCACATAGTCTTGTGACATAGTTTTGAGATGAGGCTATCCAGCAAATGCAAAGACCATTGTCTTGAGAGGTGAAACCTGCAAAGTATAAATTATATGTAAAAGGGCAAAAAAATGAAATAGTAGAAAAGAGAAATAAAACAAGAACTCCTTTAGTGAAGAGGAAGGGATGTCCCCAGATAATGCCTCAAGGTGCCCCTAAAGGTAGAAACTTAACCATATATTGCCCATCTCTTCTCTGCCATTTAAACAAATGAAATAAAACTAACTAAAAGACAGTAACAAGACTACAAGGAGGGAGCTTCAGTCAATTTTACCAACTAGGTAAGGCCATTCTGTAGAGGAAAGATATGGTTCTGATGGCTAATTTCAAACCTCACTTAAAACCTACGTGGAAAGGAATGACAAGATGAGAAAGATTGAGAAGGCCAGCCTTTCATCCTATACCTTATGTGCATGCTTCATTTGCCCCACTTCTAGGATCAATGCCCCCCCATTTCCAAGCAGCAACACTTCAGTTCCTTTGAGACTAAATTCTGATCCCCACTTGCACATTTCTTTTTGTTTCCTAGAACTGACTGGTGTTCGTTAGCTTTTGTTTTTGTGCCCCGGTCCCGTATCCATTAGCTCCCAAACTCTATCCATAATTCTTCCCATACCCCCCCCTCCCCTTACTTTCACTCTTCTTTTACTCTCCAACACTGCTGTCCAATGTGAACCAGCCTTCCTTCCTGCCTTGGTCTCTGCCAGTTCCTTCCAGCCTTTGGATGGCCATCCACAAACTACTCCTTTCAGATCCTTGTGGCTCACCTCTTGGTCTTGTCAGGCTAACTCCTCAAAGCTCCCATTTGATTGTGAAAACATGGAGCTCTGCTATAAAACATGGACCTTTTATTGCTCAAAAGCTCTGTATTAAGAGCCAGCCTGTGTTTTCCCAAACCACCAGATGTAAGTTCCTGGATGCTGAACAGAGCTTGGGCATTCAAAATCTGCTTTTCCATCTGGTTCTCTTCATGGCCTGAGCTCTTCTAAAGATACACCACACACCCAGAGTTCTTCTTTCTCCAATTCTGAGCCTCCTCAACCTGTCTTATTCGATCCCATCCAGTTTCTCTTCTTAATCAGCAGAGGTTGAGACTAAAGATGGAGACTGGAGTACCGTCATGAATCACACTTAGATTTATGCTGTGCTTCTGAATTATCTTTTCTGCACATGACTCTGTGCTATTTAGCTAAGTAATTATCTGGACCATCCCATCCATGATTTTGTTTCCCACTGAGCAGCGGAGTAGTTAGGCACTGGCAAGTCTGAGAGACTGAACTGGCCCATTCTCACGAGTAAGGTCCTGCAGGCCTTTTGGCCTACACTTCTGAATCCAGACACAAACTTCAACCACCCTTGTGATTGATGCTCCCTCCATTTTAGGGTTCCCACTTATTAACGCTAGCAGTCAGCATGGTACTTGCTGTGGACCTGCATTGGTTTTCATCATCAGGACCCACGGTAGTGAGTAGGCTGAAATGAGAGCTCACAAACACATCCTGGTTCTGCCACCTGTTAGTAAAGGACTTTTAGCAGGTCCTTATGAACTCTGAATCAAAGGTGCCTTGTTTCTTAAAAAAACAGAAATTGAACTAGGCTTTTTTCTCAAACACTCTGATTCTACAATATTAAAAAAGGAATTTGTTCCATATAACGCAGCCTTATATTTGTCTTTACAGATGAAATCACAATTTTGTTACCCAGATAAATGATGTTTACCGCTGTGATTTACTTTATCTGTTCATACATAGAAAGGAATCCCCTCAAAATCTCTTAAAAGATCATATTTAATTCCCATAGTGATTTGAAACCTCCATACTTCTGAAATTTAATTTATATCTCAAACACTCATAAATCAACCAAGGCATCTGAACTTAAGAATCACTTCTTTTTTTCTTAAACAGAGACTGTACAAATCTGCCATTTTAATGTACAGTAATATAATTTCTAGTAATAGCATTCCATTTCAGAATCAGCTAAAAAGCTCATTTATATGTACTAATTAGCATAGCTATTTTAAAATTATTTTAAAGCCTTTAACCTTTAGCAAAAGAGTTTCCCAAAAGGGAAGAAAAAAATGATGCCAAAAAATTGCTAACAAGTGGTACCTTCTGAATTCTGTTGACATTTATATATACTAAATAGTTTGTTCAATATGTAATCATTGAAGAGCTTCTCCAGGTGAGGCACCATGTGACAATGAAGACAGCTGAGCAGCAGGTAGAACCCAGCACAGCATAGCTTTGAGAAGGGAAGCAAAAGTGTCAATACATAATACAAGGTAGAAAGTAACATGTTCTTAGATAAGGAGACAGGCTATAGGTGTTCATTGTATTTAGTTCCTTGGTATTTTTATAGAGTTTTGTCTTTTCCAGTTCTTTTACTAAACTGTCACTACTCAGGCCTCAGGTGTGAATACAGTAGCTTTATTTTTGGCTTACAACCCCATCACTCATGTAACAGATACAAACAGGTGCCATAAATCATAGCTGCTGATGCATACATAATCAAAAATGTCGCTTTGTGTTACCTGCTCCCTGCATGAAATGGCAAGAAAAGGGCTATGCTCGCCCTTCATACTTCTCTATCAATTATCAAGAATCAAGTTGTACTTCATAGCTGGGCCTGAACAATTAACCCTTGAAATATTAAGAGTGCACATTCTTGTTGTGATCATGAAACAAACATAAGGCACATAAAATTTTCTTCTATATAGAGTTTCCATTAATTGAACATGGAACCTAACAACAAACTTAAAAAGAAATAAGAAATAGGAACTGGATCAAGTAAAACATGATCATTTCAAAGTTTGTTTCAAATTAAAAATTTGAGGAGCAGGGACCTTGCAGAGACACAGAGATGGTCTTGGGTGTAAAGAGGAGATAAGGTGGGCTTATGAGTGGCCAGGAACAGAAGTTTGTATTAATATTCTGGACTTGTAAATTTCCCCCTAAAGAATCCAGGTACACCCAGGGGCTCTTGGTCCTTGCCGCTAGAAATGATTGTGACAGGAAAGCATCAAGGGCCACCAAAAAAGTCTTTAAAAACATTGCCTCTTTCGGGGCTGGCCCCATGGCCAAGTGGTTAAGTTCGCGCACTCCGCTGCAGGCGGCCCAGTGTTTCATTGGTTCGAATCCTGGGCGCGGACATGGCACTGCTCATCAAACCATGCTGAGGCAGTGTCCCACATGCCACAACTAGAAGAACCCACAATGAAGAATATACAACTATGTACCGGGGGGCTTTGGGGAGAAAAAGGAAAAAATAAAAATCTTAAAAAGAAATAATAATAAAACATTGCCTCTGTCCCAAGATATTGTACAAAATAATTACTGAATTTTCAGATAGAGTCAGAATTGGCAATTTTACAAGGCTGGCTAACTTTCATTGCAAGGATGCATTTTTCTAGGCTTTCCCAAAGCCACACGGTTAGATGTTGCAGTCTGTACTTCAAGACTATAGAATCCAAAGCATTTCAGTCTTCAGCATCCAGAATTTGGACCTTCAATGGCTTCTCAATTTATTTAGAATAAATGCAAGAATCTGTAAGATTATAGCCCTGATTCCCTCTTGAACCTCAATTTGCACCACTGTCCTCCTTACTTATTCTTTTCCAGCCATCTGAACTTCCATGACTCCTCTACTGCATCAAGCTCTTTCCAGATTCTAGGACTTTTCTCCTCTGGAATTGATTTTGCATAGCAATTCATCTAGAAAAATCCCACTCATTCTTCAGATTTCAATACTTTTTCCAGTCAGTGCTTCCCTGGCCACACGAGCTGAGAAGATCCTCCAGGGACCTTATTCTCTTCCTCATAGCACTTACTTATCACAATTTATAATTTATATTTATTTACTTGCTTAATGCCTGCCTGTATCACTAGTCTATAAACTTGGTTAAGGCAGGGGTCATTTCTGTTCAGTTCACCAGTGTATCACCAGCACCCATAGAGTACATGAAACCTTGTGGTACAGTGCAAATGGTACTTCATTTCCATTTCCCTAACACAGTGGTTCTCAGCTGGGAAGATTTTGCTCCTTGGGAAAATCTGGCAAAGTCTGGAGATATTTTTGGTTGTCACAGTTCGTAGATGTGTTATTGGCATTCGGAGGCTAGAAATGTTGCTAATCAGTCTACAATGTACAAGACAGCCACCCCAACACAGAAGTATCTGGCCCCAAAAGTCAATAGTGTTTCTCTTCTATTCTCAAACTGTTACATCAGTTAATATACTGAGATAGAGGTCAACATCTCATTCTAAAAGCTTTTTAGCCAGAAGCTGTTATTGAGGCATGACCACGGGAGAAATGTTGAAGCATCTTAAAATCATGAAATGACCAAGGTGACAAAAGTTCCTTCCAAACAAGTAATCAAATCCCTGCAGCAGCAAGGCCCCTTCTCTCAGCTGGGAGAATATATCTGACCCTTCGATGAGAAAATTTCAGCATTCTCTATCCCAGAAGTTTTAGTGATCTGACCACCTACATAGAAAGAAGTATCCTCTTAAAGTTAGTGGGAAAGAAGCTTTTGATGACATTTCTCCCCCACTCTTAGAGCCCGTATGTATGCTTGGGTTTTGCTCACTTTGTAGATATAATAAACAGAAGATATCTAGATAGGGTTCAAGGATGTTTCCATCCTAACATCCTAATATTGAAACAGGCTGAATTTTCACATTGTCAGTTACTGAAAGTTCCCTGAGTGCCTGTGACCCTTTTTAAGCCTGTTTGACAGATGAGGGATGTGGGGAATGTTTGACACCAATTGACTTGACATTAGTCTACTGTTGCCTAACTTACCTGGCAATTGTAGGATCCAGATTCTATTTAAGTATGAGTCTAATAGTAACATGGGCTTTCCATTAACTATATCCTGACCTTGACTAAGTCACTTGGTCTATCTCCATATCAGCTTCTTCATTTGTCAACTGATGATTTCTAAGATTCTGTCCAACTGTAAAATTCTATATAATAAACTAGCATGTGCACTTACCAGAGTTTGGTTCCAGATTATATTATCTAAAACTTATTTTTCAGTCCCTTCCCCCCTATATCACTACTAGAATATAATATATAATTTCTGGGGCTTGGCAGTGAGACTAAGCTGATAACACATGTGGCACACTGGAGACTTGGCTTAATTAAGAAATTTTTACAGTGAGTGGAAATGACATACTTTAAAACTGACCATGTGTGTCAATGCAAAAATATTCTGTTTCCATGCTTGCAGTGTATAAAATGTATTTACTCTTTGACATCATGTTACCTTCTCTTTAGAGCTGCAACTTTCTGTGTCAACTAATTTATTCAAAGGCAATTTTGAAATACGATTCATCTAATAATCAAAATTGAATGGACATATGACCTACAGAAGTCTCTCACTTAAAATATTTGGAGATGAAGTGAGAGAAATTACTGATGGGGAGAATTTATCAGAGAAGAAAATAAAAATAGAGAGAGATTTGGAGCAAATATGGAAGAAAGAAATTGAAAGCAAAGAGGAACGAGTTCAGAAGTAAAGTAAATGCAAGGAAAGACTAATAGAGATGAATTTGGAGCCTAAATAAGACCAGAAATGTTTGCTTTGTTGGACCTTAAGGATGATAGAGTTATTAGGTCTAAGAATATTCTACATAGTTTGATTTCTGCCTTCTTTGTGGACATAACCAAATAAAGTAGCACGCCATCAGGCTGGAAAGCTTGAGCAGCCTCCTGGAGTCCCTTTCAGAGAAATGGCAGTTGCGTCTATTTTAACAAGTTGAAACCACATAGCTTATTTCAGTTTGGGATATAGCTGTGTCAGTAGAACTGAAAATAATAGTGTTATTGACGCTCCTATTAATTGACTAAATGTTAGTGCAAAATAGGTCCAGAATATCATACAAGCATAGATACAGCTGCTGACTTTGCTTCCTCCCCATAACTATAATAAGTTCAGAATTTATTGGATGGATAATTTGCTTTGTAAGAAAAACATCTTTGTTTTTGAAGATCCCCTGAGGATTTGTTTCACATAAAAACAGAAACTATCAATATGCGTGTAAGATCAATGACAAAGCTTTCCTCGGGTATGTTAGCAATGTTGTCAATGCATACATTATCTGGATGGAAATAAATTCACCTTAACTTTGTAAATTTCAGTAGTGTTTATATGTGATGGTTAGCATGTTAAAGGTTGTTAAAAACAACCTTCTGAAAATTAAAATGGAGGCCACACAATATTAATTGTTGTGAAAACACAAATGCAGCAATTGTCACCATAATTCAGAAATGAGAGATTTTGAGTAAATGAATTACACATAACTAAAGTTTAAAACTCTCTGGTTGCACTGCCCAATAAAGTACCCTAGGCACACACGAACATTTTAACTTAAATTTGAGGTCATTAAAACTCAAAAGAAATTTAAAAATCAGGCCCTGAGGCACCCTAGTCATATTTTTAGTGCTCAACAGCCACACGTGGCTAGTGGAAACTGTATTGAACTATGCAGATATAGAACATTTCCACCATCACAGAAATTTCTATTGGATAGCTCTGCTTTAGAGTATATAAAAAATCTTTCTAAACAATCCCTTGCACTTTTAATAGAATAAGAGTAAGTGGCTTTTCCCGATATATGTTCATCTTTTTTTTAAGATTTTATTTTTTTTTCTTTTTTCCCCAAAGCCCCCCCCCCCCCCAGTACATAGTTGTATGTTCTTAGTTGTGGGTCCTTCTAGTGTGGCATGAGGGATGCTGCCTCAGCATGGCTTGATGAGCAGTGCTATGTCTGCACCCAGGATTCAAACCCACAAAACACTGGGCTGCCTGCAGTGGAGCATGCGAACTTAACCACTCGGCCACGGGGCTGGCCCCTGTTCATCTGTTTTTATACAGAGCACCAGAAGTAGGTAAGTATCTAGATGTAGGATTAAATGAGTACCAACTTTAATGATTTCACTAGAACTTGTTTTCAAGGAAACTTATTCAATATCAATTACAAATTTTGTTGTTTCTTCACAATGAAGAAGAGTAAGAATCGCTTTTACATGGTTTCAATGAAAGTCCAACAGAGCTGCGTCTTCAAAATTAAATATGTAATAAAAAGAAAATCTTCCTAAAGATGATTATTTCACTCTCCAGCAAAACTCATCCCTCTCCTTCCCTCTTGCTATAAGTGCCTTTTGTTTTGACAAGAAATTCAGCGCAAATATTGCTTTTTTTCATCAGTTTCCAGGTAAATCACCAGTGTATCTTGTGTTTTGTCTGCTCAGGTTCACTGCATTGCTTGCTGATTGGCTATGAAAGATTGTCTCCTTCATGCTCATAGAAATTGTGGAAAGAGCATTCTGGGGATGGCTTACTTCAGAAGTGACAAATATCTCTACATCAGACTATAATACATTTGCAATTATGATACCAGAATATATACCACGTTATTAATTCTACTTCTGAAACAATTCTTTATATATACATTTTAAAATTACATTTAATGATATAATATGTATCCAAATTACTGCAAAATTGAAATTCTTTGTTATGTCTCCTCTATAAAATATTAAACTCTAAATAACACCCCTGTCTATAGGTGAAATCATTAAAATGATTTTGAAAGACAGGAAGAAAGTTTCTTAAATTCACACGTAGATCTTATAGTCTGCTTCCTCTGCAACTTAAAGGATGATATTCCAAAGATTTGACAACCAGTACCCCATGGGCACTGGGCCAGCAGGACAGCGTGGTGGCACTGTTCCTGCAAGTGCCAGCCATAGTTTCAAAATGGCCAAGCGCTCTGAAGAAAGCCTTAGGAATGGCTGTGCGGCAAGCAGTGCCTGGGGGACTAGGGCTAGTGGCTATACGAAAAGTTGAGAAAAGTATTTTAATAGTGGGTAGAGCTTTATCGAAGCACACCAGCTGACTATCAGCCCGGTAAAATAGTCTAGCTAAAGAATAACTTTACTGCCATCAGATAAGCCTCTGTTCTTATTTATTTTCCACTAGAGAACAAAATGGTGATAAAATCAGTTTTTTAAAAAGTGCTTGTTTGATCTACTTTTTTTTTCAGAGCCTTGACTCCATATTATTCAGGCAAATGATATTAAGTAGAACCCAAATATTTTCCGTTGCTCATCCTTTTCAGGTTTCGTACTGCCCTCCAGTTTCTTTGATAAGACCAGCATAATTTTATGTATACTTTTAACTTTTCCTTAGAGGATGTTGGGATTATTATCGTTGGTTGGCTTGCAATATATATTCAGCCTGCCATATTTGATGGATTATGCCTAAGTTTTGCTTTGTGCTATGGGACTCTCCCTCTGAACTGCAGACTTGGATTTGCTGGTGTGCATTTCTGGTGGCCTAGCTGCTTGTAGAGCGAAGGAAATTTCAAAATAAGCAAAGACAAATATTTTATAATTCCTTTTCTTTTTTACAGAAACACAGCTATTAAAATCACAGATGAATTAAAAGAAAACAAAGATGTAAATATCTCTTTGATCTCCTATTCTCCAAAACTTTTCTTTGAATGCCCTGCACGATATATTTTCATTGCGTAGAGGTCACTTCTTCACTGTCAGAGGTAATTTTTATAAACATATAGATACTTTGCATTTATGTATCATTGAGCTTCCTGAAAGCCAGACTCTCAGATAACTGAAGTATTATCTAGCTCCTGCCAACTTACACTTTTTATTTTAAAAAAGGAAATTAGCCTGGCCTGACATGTAAAGACCTTGGAAGTAATTGCTCCAGTCTTCACAGCAAGAAAAAAGTTGAACAAATTGAGAATCTGTAATTCTTCTCAGCTTAATCAGGGAATTGAGGTTATAGGGCAAACCAGAGAGACAGGCAAATATAGAGAATCACAGCATACCAGGAGGAGAAATCATTGCTGGAGCCAGCAACTGGGAGGAAAATATAAAGTGCAATTTACTAATTACTGGAGATTGAGTGCAGACCAGCTTGAGAAATAAAAACCCCTGGGGGCCCAGCCCTGGGAGGAGGGACCCACACTTTCATAAGTTTTACTTCTAAGTTGCCCACCAAATTCTCAAAGTAAAGATGGGAGAAAAAATTCTTGTGCTTCCATCAGGGGAAGGAGAAAGGCAAACATTTTGAAATACAATCAGAACATTCTGTTCTCCTTAACAAAGGCCTAGCCTAGACGTTTTTATTATGACCTAAATGACAGTGGTTGTACCAGAGCTAAACTGACCCTGAGGAAGAGAAATATCTAACTCCAGCCTCGTCTAGCTTTCCACGTGGTGGAAATAAATAGACAACTTCAGTCACCTCTAGTTTTCCTGTGTCACATGGGGGAAAAAATGGACTTGTGAAGGTCACAGCCCAGGGGCCCATCCTCACCAAAAGACTAAGACCTAATCATAGGACTATGACATGCTTGCTCTCCGCTCGAACCTTACCATACGTCAACAGGACTCCTGTATAATAATGAGAATACAACTAAAAGAACTGCACATCTTGGACTAAACAAAGGCTACTGAACAGCCAAAGGGTGAAGGAAGAAATCAAAAAAAGAGAAAAAAAATATCTTGAGACAAATGAAAACGGAAATACAACATACCAAAACTTACAGGATACAGCAGAAGCAGTTCTAAGAGGAAAGTTGATAGCAAAAATGCTTACATTAAGAAAAACAAAAGAGCTAAAATGAACAACTAAACTTTACACCTCAAGGAAATAGAAAAAGAATAATCTAAGCCCAAAGTTAGCAGAAGGAAGGGAAAAACAAAGATCAGAGTGGAAATAAATAAAATAGAGACCAAAAAGATCAATCAAATTAAGAACTGGCATTTGAAAAGATAAACAAAATAGATAAACTTTTAGCTAGACTTACCAAGGAAAAAAAAGAAGGCAAATAAATAACACAAAGGAACATAAGAGAGTACTATGAACAATTATATGCCAACAAACTGGACAACTTAGAAGAAATGGACGAATTCCTAGAAACATGCAACCTACCAAGATTGAATCATGCAGAAATAGAAAATCTGAACAAACCAGTTACTAGTAAGGAGACTGAATGAGGAATAAAAACCTCACAACAAAGAAAAGTCCAAGACCATATGGCTTCATGGGTGGTGTTTCTACTAAACATTTAAAGAAGAATTAATACCAATTCTTCTCAAAATCTCCCATAAAACCAGAGGGGGGAACACTTCATATTCCTTTTACAAAGCCAGCATTATCCTGATACCAAAATCAGACAAGGATACTATAAGAAAAAAGCTATAGGCCAATATTCCTGATGAATATAAATGAAAAAAATGTTCGACAAAATATTAGCAAACCAAATTTGACAGTACATTAAAAAGATCATCCACCCTGATCAAGTGAGATTTATCTCACGGATGCAAGGATGGTTCAAAATCTGCAAATCAATCAATGTGATACACCACATTAACAAAATGAAGAATAAAAATTCTATGATCATCTCAATAGATGCAGAAAAAGCATTTGACAAAATTCAACAGCAATTCATAATAAGAACTCTCAACAAACTGGGTATAGAGGGAACATGCCTCAACATAATTAAAGTCATATGTCACAAGCCCACAGCTAACATTATACTCAATGGAAAAAAGCTGAAATCTTTTTCTCTAATACCAGGAAAAAGACAAGGATGCCCACTCTCACAATCTTTATTCAGCTTAGTACTGGAAGTCCTAGCCAGAGTAATTAGGCAAGAGAAAGAAATAAAAAGATATCCAAATCAGAAAAGAAGAAGTAAAACTGTCTCTGTTTACTTGTGGCACGCTATCACATATGGAAAACCTTAAAGACTCCACCAAAACAATTGTTAGAACTACACAACAAATTCAATAAAGTTGCAGGATTCAAAATCAGTACACAACTATCATAAAGAAAAAGTATGAAAACTATCTCATTTGCAATTGCATTAAAAAGAATAAAACAACTAGAAATAAATTTAACCAATGAGGTGAAATATCTGTATATTGAAAACTATAAGACACTGATGAAAGAAATTGAAGAAGACACAAATCAATGGAAAGATATTCCATTCTCACAGATTGGAAAAATTAATATTACTAAAATGTCCATAGTACCCAAAGTGATCTACAGATTCAATGCAATACCTATCAAAATTCTAATGGCATTTTTCACAAAAATAAAAAAAACAATCCTAAAACTTGTATAGAATCACAAACCTCAAATAGCCAAAGCAATCTTGAGATAGAAGAACAAAGCTAGAGGCATACTTCCAGATTTCAAACTATATTACAAAGCAATAGTAATCAAAACAGCATGAAACTGGAATAAAAACAGACAGAGAATCAATGGAATGAAATAAATAGCCTAGAAATAAACATATATAGTCAATTAATTCACAACAAACAAGCTAAGAATATACAACGGGGAAGGGATAGCGTCTTCAGTAAATAGGGTTGAAAAACTGAATGGCAATTTGCAAAAGAATGAAACTGGATGTCTATCTTACAGCACACACAAAAATCAACTCAAGCAGCATTAAAGATTCATATTTAAGACCTGAAACCATAAAACTCCTAGAAAAAAACATACAGGGTAAGCTCCTTGACATTTGTTTTGGCAATGACTTTTTTAAAATTTGACATTAAAAGCTAAGGAAACAAAAGCAAAAACAAACACATAGGGCTACATCAAACTAAAAAGCTTCTGCACAGCAAAGGAAATCATCAGCAAAATGAAATGCCAAGCTATGGAATGGGAGAATGTATTTGCAAATCATATATCTGATAAGAGGTTAATATCCAAAATATAAAAAGAACTCACACAACTCAATAGGAAAAAAATGAAACAACCCAATTAAAAGATGGGCAGAGGAATAGAATAGCCATTTTTCCAAAGAAGACATACAGATGGCCAACAGGTACATGAAAAGATGCTCAACAGCACTAATCATCAGGGAAATGCAAATCAAAACCACAATGAGATATCACCTCACACCCATTAGAATGGCTGTCAGCAGGAGACAAAACAAGTGCTGATGAGGATGTGGAGGAAAGAGAACTCTTGTGTACAGTTGGTGGGAATGTAAATTGGTGCAGCCACTACGGAAACAGCATGGAGGATCTTCAAAATATTAAAAATTGAACTATCATGTGATCCAGAAACTCTACTTCTGGGTATATGTTAAAAGGAAAATGAAAACATGATTTTGAAGAGATACTGGCATTCCCATGTTTATTGTAGCATTATTCACTATAGCCAAGAAATGGAAACAACCCAAATGTCCATCAACAAATGAATGGATAGAGAAGACGTGGTGTATATATATGTGGTGTATATATATACACTGAAATATTTTTCAGCCATAAGAAAGAAGGAAATCCTGCCATTTGCAACAACACAGATGGACTTTGTGGGCATTATGCTAAGTGAAATTTGCTGGACAGAGAAAGACAAATACTGCATGGTATCATTTATATGTGGAATCTTTTAAAAAGTCAAACTCATAGGAAAAGAGGGTAGAAATGTGGTTGCCAAGGACTCAGGCTGGGGGAAGTAGGGAGAGGTTGGTAAAGGGCTACAAACTTTTAACTATAAAATGAATAAGGTCTGAGGATCTAATGTATAATATGGTGACTACAGTTGATAAAATTATATTGTATAATTAAAGTCTGTGAAGAGAATAGAACTGAAATGTTCACACATACACACAGACACAAAGATAAATACGTGAAATAATGGATGTGTTAACTAGATGAGAGAAATTCTTTTCACAATGTGTATGTATATCAAATCATCACAATAAACACTTTTATTTGTCAATTAAAACCAGAAAAGGCAGTAAAAAGTATAAGACTAAAAAGAAGGCAAAAACAAAGAAAATAAATAGAAAATATTTATAAATACTGTAGATATTAATCCAAATATATCAATAATCACTTGAAGTGTGAAAGGTTTCTATATACCAATTAAAAGACAGACTGTTACAGGGGCTGGCGTAGTGGTTGAGTTTTCGCACTCCACTTTGGCAGCCTGGGGTTCATGTGTTTGGATCCTGGGTGCAGACCTGCACACCGCTCATCAAGCCATGCTGTGGTGGTGTCCCACATATAAAATAGAGGAAGATTGGTATGACGTTAGCTCAGAGACAATCTTCCTCATCAAAAAAAAAAAAAGAGAGAGAAAGAGAGACTATTACAATAGATTGAAAACGTAAGACCCAACTATTTGTTGTTTACAAGAAACCCACTTTAAATATAAAGACACAAACAGGTTAAAAATAAAGACCTACAGAAATACATCTTGTTAGCACTAATCAAAAAACAGCCAGAATAGCTATATTAAGTTCAGACAGAGCCAATTTGAGACCAAGAGAAATTGTCAAGGATACAGAGGGGCATTTACATTATGGTTATAGAGTCAATTCTCCAAGAAGACACAACAGTCTTTACTGTGTATCTACCTAACAATAGAGCATCAAAAAGTACAAGGCAAACTGCAAGGAGGGATAGGGAAATCCATTCTTTGGTTGGAGACTTCAACATCCTCTACCAGAAACAGACAGATACAGGAAGCAGAAAGTCAGTAGGGATATATTTGAACTCAACAGCACCAGCAATCACTTGGTTGTCATTACTTCATCCAACAACAACAGAATACGTAGCCTACTCAAGCTCACATTGAACATTCACCGAGAGAGACCAAATTCAGGGCCACACAGCACAACTTAAATTTAAAATGATAGAAATCACACAAAGTATGTTCTCAGTGCAAAGTGGATTTAAACCAGAAGTCAATAACAGAGAGATAGCAGGAAAATCAAAATACTTGGAAATAAAACAACATATTCTAAATAATACATAGGTCAAAGAAGAAGCCTCAAGAGAAAGTAAAAATATTTTGAAGTAAGTGAAAATTAGAATGCAACTTAAAATTTATGTGGCAAAGAAAAACAGTTCTTAGAAAGGGAAATTTATAGCATTGAATGCATATATCAGAAAATAAGAAAGATCCAAAATAAATACTACATACTTCCATTTTAGGAAACTAGGGAAATGAGAGCAAAATAAATCCCAAGGGAACAAAAGAAAATACATAAAAATTAGAGCAGAAAGGAATGAAATTGATAGAGAAAATCAACAAAACTAGAAGTTGATTCTTTGAAAAGATCAATAAAATTGGTAAACCTCTAGCCAGGCTAACCAAGAAAAAAAGAGAGACAACACAAATTACTTATACCATAAATGAAAGAGAGCAATTACTACTGATCTCATGGACATTAAAAGAATAACACAGGGATATTTTGAACAAATTTTTGCTCATAAATTTGATAACATAGATGAAATTATTCCTTAAAAGACACAATCTAACAAAACTCACACAAGGAGAAATAGATAATCTGAATTGGTCTATATCCATTAAAGAAACAGAATCAGCAATTAGTGACCTTCCAAAACAGAAAGCACCAGGTCCAGATAGTTTCACAGATTAATTCTATCACACACTTAAGGGAAAAAAATTACACCAATTTCTACAATCTCCTCCAGAAAGTAGAGGTAGAAAGAACACTTCCTAACTCATTCTATGAGGCCAGTATTACCCTAATATCAAAAACAGACAAAGACATTACAAGAAATGAACATTTCTGACCAGTATTGCTCATGAACATAATGCAAAAATCCTTAACAAAATATTAGCAAATTGAATCCAGCAAGGTATGTACAAAGAAGTATACACCATGGCTAAGGGGGTTTTATTCCAGGCATACAAGTTTGGTTTAACATTCAGAAATCAATTAATGAATTCATCACACAAACAGGCTAAAGAAGGAAAATCATATAATCATACCAATAGATCCATAAAAAGAATTTGATGAAAACCAACACACATTTATGATAAAAATTCTTAGCAAACTAGGCATAGAGGGGAACTTCCTTGATTTGGTAAAGACCATCTACAAAAACTTACAACTAATATCCTACTGAATGGTGAGAAACTAAGACAAGGATATTTGCTCTCACCACTCCTATTCAACATTGTAAGTTGAATGCAAAGTCCTAGCTAATGTATTAAGATATGGAAATTAAAGTTATACATATTGAGAAGGGATAATGGAAACTATCTTTGTATGTTGATGACACGATTGTTTATGCAGAGAATTCAAAGGATCAACAACAACCCAAAACTCCTGGAACAAATAAGCAATTATACTAGGTTTCAGGATTCAAAGTTAATATACAAACATCAAGTGCTTTGTTATATATCAGTAATGAATAATTGGAATTTAAAATTAAAAACACAAAGCAATTTACATTAGTACCCCCCCCAAAATGAAATACTTAAGTATAAGACTAAAAAGTCTGTGTAACATCTGTATGAGAACTGCTACAAAACACTGATGAAATAAATCAAAAATGATCTAAATCAATACAGAGATATTCCATGCTCATGGATTGGAAGACTCTGTCTTGTTAGGATCTTAGTCTCAATTTGCTCTATAGATTGACTGCAATCCCAACCAAAATTCCAGTTAAGTTCTTCTGTGGATATCGATAAAATGATTCTAAAATTTATGGAAAGACAGAAGACTCAGATTGGCCAACACAATACTGAAGAAGGACAAATTTAGAGGACACACAGTATCCAGTTTCAAGACTTACTATAAAGCTACAGAGATCCAGGTAGTGTGGTATTGCCGAAAGAATAAACAGATCAATGAAACAACAGAGAGCCCCGAAATAGATTCACACAAATATAGTCAATTGTTCTTTGACAAAGGAGCAAAAGCAAGCAAATGGAAAAAAAATAGTCTTTTCAACAAATGGTGCTGGAACAAGTGGAGATCCAGATGAAAAAAAAATCTACATACAATCTTTACACTTTTCACAAATGAAATTATTGAAATTACTTTCCCAGAATAAGCCCTTTCTCTATTCCTCACAAACAGCAAATCTCCTCCTCAGCTCTTTGAGGACTCTGAGTTTTAATTATATTATTTGCTTCTTTACAGCATTACTTATCTTTCTTACTTTCTAATTATTTTCTTAAAGTGTCTGATTTTTCCCTCAACACAAAATACTATTTTCAGCATCATAAAACTAGGGTGCAAACATTAAAACTTGTATTTAGGGGGCTGGCCCCGTGGCCGAGTGGTTAAGTTCGCGCGCTCCGCTGCAGGTGGCCCAGTGTTTCGTTAGTTCGAATCCTGGGCGCGGACATGGCACTGCTCATCAGACCACGCTGAGGCAGCGTCCCACATGCCACAACTAGAAGGACCCACAACGAAGAATACACAACTATGTACCGGGGGGCTTTGGGGAGAAAAAGGAAAAAATAAAAAATCTTTAAAAAAAAAACAAAAAACAAAAAACCAAAACTTGTATTTAGTGTTTTCTTTATTCTGGCATTCTTTTAAAATAACACTTCTTTTCAGTTTGAAAATGTACTCCATTGCACAGGATTTCATGTGACAGAGATAAAAGTAGCGACATCAGTAACATCATCATTTGATAAGCGAGAAAACCACAGCTCAGAGCAGAAGTGAGTTGTCACAGGTACTATAGCAGAATGGGAACTAAACCCATGATCACCAAGAACTTTCCCTGCTCCAAGGATGCTGGAGCCCAGCTGAGTTTAGTGATAATCGATACCTCAACTAATTCCAATTAAAAGGACCCACATACAATGAGAAAATTAGAAGAGAAAAACTCAAAAACATATGGAGAATAAGAGGAAAGAAAGCTAATGGAGTTACAGAAATTTGATTGAACAAATTATTTAATTCTGATTGCAGATTTTTTGCAAACAATGCCAAAAAAAGACGACTAACTCAAGGCACTGGTATAAAAAAAAATGCCAAATTGTAATTAATTGCAAATTAATTCCAAGTATAAATTTCTAAAGGTATTCACTATATTCAGAAACACGTTATCAATATTAATTAAACATTAAGTGCCTAATATGTCAAGGGCAATCCTACCTTCTTTCATATTGTCTAATTCTGGTAATCTTGTAAAGTAGGTATTGTCTCTATTTTATAGATAAAAAATCTGTGTTCTAGAGATGTTAAATGATTTTCTCAAGCTCACATGAGTAAACAACATGAGCAGAATTGAAATTCACTTTCAAGTCCAGAGCTATCTACTGTATATGAGAGCTCAACATAAGGAATATTGATGAGTGTAATGGATGGTGTGTTTAACGGCAGCTTTACACCATGGTGACTGGCTAACTGTAGGGCAAAGAAAGGATTACATTTTGATTGGTTTTATGATAGGCTGAGCACCAAGATAATTAATGTTTATATTAATAGTCATAATAGCCATCACTTCTGAGTAGCTATCACACGACCTACACTGAGTTGGGTGGTTTAGAGCTTCCTTCTCAGTTCTCCCCTGCAATTTCACACACAAAGTATTATGATCCCCATTTTGCAAATGAAGAAACTGATGCTTAGAGTAACTAGGCGACTTGTCCAAGGTCAGACAAGTAAATATTTGAACTGAGGTTTGTTCCTCAAGGGTCCAAACTCTTTCGGATATATTTTAATTCTTTCTCAACCACAGTCAAGTGGTCGTTTTCATCCTTTCCACTTTCCCTCTTGACAGCAGGTTAAAATTGCACATGCAATTAAACATTTCTTCATTTGCTAATTGTGTGCCCAATTGCATGCTCTGGCGGAAAGCACCTACAATTAGCAAGCACTGATTAGATGCTTATGCAATTTCCAAAAGGAGTACTTTTAGTACGCGTAAAAGGAGGCCGGCTTTAAAAAAGTTGGCCTTTATTGGTGTAAGTTTTGTAGGTTTTCAGGTAGAGAAAATGTCAATTCAAATACAACATGAAGCTGCATTTTCTAAAAGCATTTTAAATGCTTGCAACTGTGACAGGTCTCTATGTAAATGTTTATCATATAAAAGCATACACTCTGACAGAAAAATATTTCTACAAGACAACAGGGAGCGCGGAAGACTAGATAAGACTGCTGAGATGACAGTAACTAGAGATGAAAAACAAAAATGTGCCCATTAGCTCCAGGAACCTGAAAAACATTCCTCATTTTCCGGTTACATTGTCATCTCTGACTAGTTTTCAGCATTTTCAAGTCAGCGATTCTAGAAGTATCCCTGTGTGTCATTAGATGTCTCAGCAGATTAGTAATGGGCTTTAGGACCTTAAACATCTAGGTCACTGGGCTGAATCCGAACCAAGTTATTAGCATTTAAAGGTCATTCCCTTGTTCAAAGTAGTCACTGAAAACTATTTTGCCCGTTTCATACATCTCTGAATACTGTTGAAGTTACACATTAAACTCTTTCATTCATGCCAACTTGACCATTGCAGGAAATACAGATCTGGGATGAGAGTGAGTGGGAAATCTGGGAGGAGGGGTTTGAGGAAGTATATAGTATGGGTCGAATTCAATGAACTGACTCCAACATTCCAGCATTCAGGAAAGGAATATTGGGTTCATACAAAGCACCTCCTTCCACCTTCTGTTTGAAAAGAAAACTACATGTTTTCCTCAGTGAATAAATTGCTTAGAGAAAAGAAGCAAACTCAAATTCCTACTTTTATATTTATCATTATTTCTCAGTATGTTCAGAAAGAAGCTGATTACCCATGGAAATATTAAGAAGGTTGAGAAACTTGCTCTGATAAAATGGTTATCATTTGCCTGTAATTAAGGAGCAATATGCGTACATATGGTTATGCATCACATATCACGTAGGTATTAATTTAGAGTAAGTTTCCAAGACTCACTAAAATGAGGAACCAATGCATTGTGTGTTTTCCAAAATCACAGCATAATCACAAAGATGGTGAATTTATGGGTAATCCCTCATTTAGGAACTGTTTTCTTAAAAAAAATTATTCTACAAGTTTTCAACCAGGAGGACTAATGAAATGAACTATTCACTTCACAAACTAAATTTCATTTTCTCATTTATACTCAAAATACACTGTCTCAGAGATCAGAAAAAGAAAAAAGAAGGCCTTTTTAAAAACCATATGTCATGACATAAGTCATGTGTCACTTAAGGACAGGGATATATTCTGAGAAATGTGTTGTTAGGCAATTTCATCACTGTGCAAATATCACAGAGTGTTGACACAAACCTAGGTGGTATAGCTTACTACACATCTAGGTTATACGGTACTAATCTTATGGGACCGCTGTCGTACCTGCGGTCCCTCGTTGACCAAAACATTGTTATGTGGCACATAACACAATTACACAATTTTTGGCAAATGCTACAATCACCTTTTCCCAGTTAAGAGCAGATTCTAGCTTTAATAAGCATCAAGAACCTTGCAAATGAGGGCATTAGAAAGCCTGGAAAGTTTTCACTGATACAATGATACAAAATATTTATTTCAATCTTTGGTAATTTTGATTTGAATACTCTAGAGCAAGCAAACCTATTAATAACCATGTGTTGAAAAGACTTATAAATGCTGTAAACAAACGAGACTCAGCCACAGGGCATTCTGAGAGCTCCAACTGGTCAGAAACTAGCATCACCACGCCCTATCTCTGTGTGAACTAAATAACGGATGCTCAGTGACCAATCACCTCCTGACTTTGAAAGAAGCAACATGATTGGTTACTGATCACGAAGAGCATCTGTTACTTCCGTAGTGATTTGTGAACTGAAGAGCTAGCAGACACCTTTGTACTTCATGCAGTTACGGTTCAGATGCTGCGGACTGAAATGTGAACCCAGTTTTTGGGAGACTGGTATTATTTAAACAGACTAAGATGAATGAAATTCTTCTAGATAGGAATTATGTAAAGAGAAGACTGCCAGTAATTACGTGAAATGAAATCCAACACCAAATTTAGTAAAGACCTTGTGTGAATTATTTACAAAAATATCTCCCTAGAGATTAAGAAATTAACTGAAGTATTTATATCAGCTAATCAAATTTTGACTAAAATACCATTCCTCTTTCAATAGGGATCCTGTCATATGTGAAAACCTGATACTTTAATAACAGCTTATTTAAATGTCCTGCTCACTCTCTTTTACAAGAGAGAAAAAAGGTACACAGTATTTCTGCATGATAAACTGTAATATATTCACATAAAAGACTCCAGAAAATAATTCAAAATGTGAAATGCTTCTGATTCCCTGAAGAAACCAAATATATTCTTCAGTGTGCCTCACAACTAGGGCTTTTTATCAATTGTTTTAATAACGGCACGACTGCTCAATGTGTTATATTTCATCAGACATGCATGGCAGTCAGTACAAAGGACAAGTCAGATTTTAACTGTTGAAATCTTCTGATAAGGAAAGGAGAGAGACAGATATAATTATAAGGCAGTGACAGATAATGAAAGATTCTCATGGACGGTGGTAGCCTACGTTTAGAGCTTGAGGAACAAACGCCCCTGAAAAAATTCCTTTTTCTCCAAAGAAAATCCCTCCCTCCATCTTCTTTTCTTCTTTTCTCTTAAAATTTGCACAGGGCTCCTATTCCTGATGATCTCATGGTCAGTTACTAAGTTAGAGATAAACACATACTTAGAATACAATACAAATGTGATAATAAATGCATAAAGAATTTCATGGCAATTTGCTGCTTTCTAACTCGTATATCTCATTTGGCTTTCAGAAGACAAGGGGGCCATTCAGATGACCATTCACAGATGAGGCATCTAAGGATCTGCAAAATGGAGTGGCTTGCTCAAGGTCACCTGCTCATCAGAGGCCAAGTCAAAAAGTAAACAGTTAAGTTTTAACTACAAGTGTATTTCCAATATACAACTGTGCCTCTTAAATTCTGGTTATAACAGGATTTTCAAGTAAAATTTCAGAAAAAACTGTTTTTGAAGATGCCAACATTTACAATTATTTTGATTTTTGAAGCATCATGTAGGCTACATGCAAAAGATAAATATAGAAAGTTTTAATAGCTAAATATCTTAGTTTTGTAAATTATAATCTGCCTACCAATTTTATACATGTGTGCTCTAATCAGCTAATAAGGGTGATGGTTAACTTATGAAGAGCTTTGATTTCCTTCCTAGGATAATTAGAATAATCATTAATAGTCTCTTCTGTCTTCATTTTTATGCCATCTTATGGTAATCTTTTCCAATTGGTTTGTGATAACATGACGGTACAATAACTGTTATAGAATTCAAGGCAGAACTTGTAGAACAATTCTTGTGACTCTTGCTGTATTGTTACATAAGTTCACTCTGATTAATATCATTAAAGTAAATAGCACAGAAATTAGCAATGATTAGAGTACTATTTTAAATTAGTGCCTTCCTTGTAAATGAATTACTTCATGGCAGAGCTCGTGTCTAACAGAGTCTGTTTAACACCACATGATTTCATCTCCACTCTGGAATCAATTGTGTCTGTTTGGTGAACTCTTCTCCTTCAAACATTTTTTTTTTCTTTCTTTCAAGGAAGATTAACCCTGAGCTAACTACTGCCAGTCCTCCTCTTTTTGCTGAGGAATCCTGGCCCTGAGCAAACATCCGTGCCCATCTCCCTCTATTTTATATGTGGAACGCCTGCCACAGCATGGCGTGCCAAGTGGCGCCATGTTCACACCCGGGATCTGAACCGGGGAACCCGGGGCCTCTAAGAAGCGGAACGAACGTGCGCACTTAACTGCTGTGCCACCGGGCCCCTCCTTCAAACCTTTTTAGACACAGAACTTAAGTTTCTGCACTATACCCTTTCATGAAATATAACCCTTAATTGATTATCATCGGGAAAGTCTGTGTTTAGGCAAGTATAACATTAAAAAACTTGAACATATACACACGTGCACACACCATGCCCCACTGATGTTTCTGTGGAAAGCATTTACTTGATTGCAATAAAATTAAATGGACTTGACTAACCCTACCAACAACTAAATCTTGCAAAGGCAAAGGAAGCTTTTGCTTATATCTATGTCTCCCTCTTTACCCCTTCTTGTTGCATTATTATCTCCCATTGCTAAACGTTTTCTAAATTTTCACTGTGAATTTCCATTTTCATTAGTTTATAACTTCCAAAGAAAGGAAACATCTGATATCTTGACTCTAAAAAACAAACCATAAATAGCTATGCAAAAGCAAAAAGCCTAAAAATATCACAAATATATATCCATGCGGTCTAAATTCATATATTTGCATCATATATATGCAGATCTGAAGGACTGTTTCTTGATAGACGGTGTGGCTTTAGAAAGCCAGGAACTGGAAATACTGAGTTCTAGAGATATTTCACTGTTGAAAAGTGAGAATTTTCTCAGTAAAATTATAAAACTGTGATTAAAGGATAATTAATAATAGTGATTTCTCACGTAATTCGTGTAACTCTCACAGAAAAGATGCTAGTTAGACTTGTAAACTAATGTGCTTTAAGGCAGCACACTTGGTTAAATAAATATAATCTATGTAGGATTTCATTTTTGCATTACAGCATTAGAACCACGTGGGCAGCAAGGACCACTGGCACCATCTGTCCCGATGGTATGAGAGACATTGGCTTAATGTAACCTCCAAAACCTTACTCGAGAATACACTGACTGCGTCCCACGGTGGTATCTAGAAGTTCCTTCAACAACTTCCAGAAAATTAAAGGAGTTGAGTGATATTTCTTGTTAGTACTTTATATTTCTAAGTACTAGTTTGAGAAGCTAGTGTTTTGTTCTAATATACTAAGAAGTAATCCTAGGGAAAGTCATCAAGAATGAGGGGAAATGAGAATCCCTTAAAACTTACTGTCTTTTAATTTCCTTTTATACTACATCAGCGAACTGGAAAAGTGGGCAGTCTGGCCATATGAATAGAAAGAGGCCTCCAATTAATTGAAAATAATTTAAAATAGTTTTTTAAAATTTGTGGTTAGTTTTTATCCTGTATAAAGATGATAAATGCTGTTCATGTCTATAAAAACTGTTTCTTGCATATCACTACCACATTGATTTGACATTACAGAGAAGGGAATTATTTTCAAATAATCAAATTTTCATAATAATTGAATCTTATTAGGCTAGGTATCAATATTTATTTTGTTTTAATGATACTCTTTAGAAACCAATGATAAGACATATTAAAATGCATCCGGATGAAGAGAACATATCTATGAAAGAATCTTAGCAATGATGCAATTCAAACACTTGGACTTGAGGATTACGTGTGCCTTCTGTCTTGTAGAAGATCTAGCTCCCCAATAGAATGTAGGCCCTATAAATGCAGGATATCAGTCTATATTTTACTCCAGCGCCTAGCAGGTATTTATTGTCCATCAAATATTTGTTGATAACTGGAGCAGTGAATGCAAGGGCATCTGTTTGAAATTTCAGAAGTACTCGTGAAACGTGATGCACTGACCATGTGTAACATACAGATTAATTATAACAAGATTGATACTCTATTCTTGACTTCAAAGGTAGTTTTGGACTGTTGATTAAAGTCCCAAGGTCAGTATTATATTAAATGTTATTCAATATTATGTTTTAAACTGAGTAAAAGAAACATAGATTTTCTAGTACCAGTTACTACCACTGAGCGCAAGGTTTTAGAGATTTAGACTGAATGTTTTCCTCTTTAAGTTCATTTTCACATACATGAATTATGAACAATCTTTTGTATTGAGTTCATAATAGTTAAAGTGCTCCCCTTCATCCCCTGTGCCCACCCCCTTGCCCTGGTAACCACTGAACTGTTTTATTTGTCCAAGTACTTGTTTGTAGTTCACATATGAGCGAAATCATCTGGTGTTTGTCTTTCTCAGTCTGACTTATTTCGCTTAGCATAATTCCCTCTAGGTCCTTCCATGTTATTGCAAATGCGATGAATTTGTCTTTTTTTCTGGCCGAGTAGTATTCTATTGTGTGTATACACAACATCTTCTTTATTCAATCATCAGTCAATGGGCACTTGGGTTGCTTCTGTGTCTTGACTATTGTGAATAATGCTGCAATGAACATAGGGGGGCATATGTTACTTTGGATTGTTGATTTCACATTGTTTGGGTAGATACCCAGTAGTGGGATAGCTGGGTCATATGGTAGTCTATTTTTGGTTTTCTGAGGAATCTCCATACTGTTTTCCATAGTGGCTGCACCAGTTTGCATTCCCACTAAGAGTGTGTGAGGGTTCCCTTCTCTTCACATCCTCTCCGATATTTGTTATTTTTAGTCTTAGTGATTACAGCCATTTTAACAGGCATAAGCTGGTATCTTAGTGTAGTTTTGATTTGCATTTCCATGATGAGTAGTGATGTTGAACATCTTTTCATGTATTTATTGGCCATCTGTATATCTTCTTTGGAAAAATGTCTGTTCATCCTCTCTGCCCACTTTTTGATCGGGTTGTTTGCTTTCCTATTGATGAACAATTCTTTTTATTTGACAGATAATTATTTCTAAGTTTAATAGAAGATATACCAGTAAGTGAAGTGTATATACACATCTCTTAGATGTCAAAAACTTTTTTTTTTCTAATACACAGCCAGAAGTCTTCCTTAAATAGTCTCTTTTACCTCATGACAGAATAATTACTCCTTCCCACATTGTTATTACCACCCAGATTTTTTTCAGTCATATGGTCTTTATCCATTGCCTATTAGGTGCCAAACAGTGTTCTGGGTGATAGTAGAAATGCAGAGGTAAATCTGGGATGGATTCTTTCCTCAGGATATTAACATAAGTTATAGCCAAGGGAGGCAGTGTTTTTCATGTTCTCCACTCTTTCACCACAACACGTCAACCAGTCTCCACCAGCTTGACCAGAAAGATCAACCAAACCCCTAATGATGCATTATGTTCCTATATGTTCATGTAAAACCATGTTCTATTCAGTAATCTGAGATGCATCTTGTTAATTGCAGCGTTTCAAAACCCCTGGCAATCATAGGCATGTTCTTTATATAGGCGTGTCACAGGTTTTACATATCCTTGGTTCTTTTGTAAGAAATAAGGTGGCACAATACTGTGCTATCATTTGAAATAGGCGTGATATAAGATTGCTATAACTTAGTGATTAAGAATGTTGTTATGTTTTTATTGTCAATTTATTTGGGTTTGAGACCTTGCTTCTCCACTATCTAGCTGTATGGTCCCTGTACCTTAGTTTCTTCCTCTTTTGAATGTTGAGAATAGTCTTACCTTTAATTTTGTTTTATTTTTATGAGTATTAAATTTTGTTTTATTTTGTATTAAAGTGCTCAATATTAACTATTACTTAGTATGATAGAGATCTTAGAATGATCCTTGGGGATCATAATTTTAGTGACTTTGTCATTACACTGATGTAACATTTTAAAATTTAAAAAACTCTTTAGCATATATTACCTAATTTGCACAGTCCAAAAATAAAATCCCTTACTTACTGCTATAGAGTCATGCACTAACCAATGCCATGGGGTGCCATTCACTAGACTACAGTATGAATGGTAACTTCTGGAGTTGGGTAGCCTGATTCTCTAAAAGTAACTCTATGGGACCATCTGTATCTTTTTTTTGTGAAATGAGGTTATGTGATCAGCAAGTGACAAAGGAGTTAAATGATTTGTACAAGGTCGTATAGTCAATAACTTGCAGAGCCAGGGAATCCTACAACTCTTCGTTTCATGCTAAATTTATCGCTCAAAGTTGTTTCAGGGGCATCTCATTCCATCATAGTGGCCTTGCCATTATAAAAACACTAAAACTCATCATTTTCTAGTTTATTTGGCCCACACAACTTACCTTTCACTAGCCACATATGCCACACTATTGAGTAGTACAAGGATTTACAGCAGTCTAAAATAGCCAAATAAGTTTTTAATTTAAAGATACATAGTTTCAATGGATGCTGATTTTGATTTCAACCTGTTTTTCTTTTATATAAATACACTTGAAAAAGTGTCATACATAGCCGTTTCTAAGTAAACATAGGAATATCATCGTTTAATAAAATGCAATTTATGTTACTGCTTTGCTCTCATTTTGCTCAAGGATAACAGCAGTTCTTAAGGTTGCCCTTTGCCCTCAGACTGTCCCATGTGAACTTTTCAACTAGTCCATGAATTAGTCTTACATTTAGGTATATAGTATGGTGTCCGACATCCCCATCCCAGGGAAGCAAAGCATAGGACAACAGGTTCAGGGTAAAGTTTGGTACCATTGAAGTTGACGCCAGCTCAGAAATGAATGGTGGATCCAAGAATCTGCAATGGAAGGCAGTGAACTGACCGACTTATCTTCTGGAGAGCCGGGCAGAGACAGCCAGTGCCAGCGAGGCAAGAGACAGTGTTCCCAAGGTGAGCAAGAAGTTTTGAACTGGATGGTGGAAGAAGGACCTTAGAAAAGTTCCCTGGGTTGAATGAGACGTCACAGCTGCTGTGACTATTTAAAGGATGCCAGGGGTCTCGAGAGCAGGGAAGGAGTCATTAAGAGCACCAATCCTGCAAAGGCACAGGCAGTGTTCATACATATGTCAACTGTACAGTGTATATCTTATGAGCATGCATTTTATATAACTTGTATTATATGGCACATGTGATACACTTTAATGTCTCATCAATAGAAGAAGAATTCCACCCATTATCCTCAGGTATTTTTTAAACTGTAAATAAACTCCTTGAATATGATACATGGTCCACATATTTTAACACATAAGAATGACCGACATACACCAAATGCGAAGTAAATTATTTGCATACTTCCTTGCTTTTGTAGCCTGTCCAAAGTAATTCAAATGATTTGGAAAGTAATTAATGTCACATCTAGTATGACACACTGCAGAATGTCTAATGTGTGTTTTACTGGACTTTGAGTTTCACTAGTTCCCAGGGCTTCTGAGAGCTCCAAGTATAGTGTTGAAGGCTGAAAGGGAGATAATCTATGGAGAAATTCCAAAATTATCTGATAGTCTGACAGTTCTATTAAGGAGTATGCTAAGGAACAAGGATCCCCCCAAAATAGTTTAGGTGAAGAAAAGAAATATTGTATAGTTATTATAATATTATAACAAATACCATGTATATTTATTTTTTTATACACACAGAGACAGTGGAGAGAGATTAACATGAGGGTGAGTAGCATAGCATTTCTGCCATTTTAGCAAATTACTTAATCTCACCAACATAGAATGTTTTGATAATAATTAGGATAATAATGTCTACCTATAAATTATTATCAGGATTAAATAATCTAGTGTATGGAACATATCTGGCACAAAGAAAGGTCTTAAAATGTTCATTTTTCTCCCCTCTTTCCTTATAATCTACTGTATGTCTTCTTGGCAATGCAAAAATCTTTGCTCTGAAATGTCTTTTGGCCAAAACCATTTTTTTTTCTGAGTATATTTGCTATAACTTTAACAGCACTTTTATCCAAGACACTTAGAATTAGTCCTTTAGCTTAAGGTTTCTCTGTGATTTGTACTGCTTGAAAAAAGAGAACTTTCCTCTTCTCTGGTTTATGTAGTTTGCTATCTTTCTTGCGGTGTTATGCTTGCAACACAGGGATAAAGACAACTCATGTGAAATTACTAAAAATAAGTGTATTAAGTATTGGAGCTATAGACTAGCATTCAGTCCATAATCATGTTTTGGTTGTCATCTATATAATAAACCACTGACAAGACCTGCTAACATAGTCCTTACCATAAATGCTCCCAAAACTCTTAGTCTGATATATCCTTTGTTGGATGCAAGTTATCTTATCCTGGGTTTATCACTTTATAGTGAGAATTTCCTGGATGAGAGAATTTTTGCTCTTTAAGTCAGTGCATACACATATATATAATGTGCATACATATTATCTTTCATAGTGAGGAAACTAGGTGAGAACTCTAATAAAAAATTTGATATAGGGGCTGGCGCCATGGCGCTAGTGGTTAAGTTCGGTGAGCTCTGCTTCAGCAGCCTGGGTTCGCAGGTTTGGATCCTGGGACATACCTAAACCATTCATTAGCCATGCTGAGGTGGCAACCCACATACAAAACAGAGGAAGATTGGCACAAATGTTAGCTCAGGGCTAGTCTTCCTCAGGCAAACAAAGAGGAAGATTGGCAACAGATATTAGCTCAGGGTGAATCTTCCTCACAAATAAAAAAAGAAAAAAATTCGATATAGAGAATTTGTAAGATTAATCACGTACATGAATTCACTTTCTCATTTCATAAAGCATCATTTTTATTGTCTTGTTCTACAGTGAGTAATGGTGCTGTGACTTAAAACATTAAAGTCATCGTATATGATTATGAAGCTTGTACATGCACTTTTGTGTTTTCAACCTGAGAGAACTTTGGGTGGTTTTATCTGGAAGAGAAGGATATATAATATTCAGTATTGTGAGGTGCTATGCGGAAGCTTTGGATACAGACAAGGAACTAGAAAGCCAGATATTACAGTGGGAGAGGGGAAGGAAACACTCGGAGCCCCTCGTTTCTAGATATAACACAGTAGCATATGTCTCTATGACTTTTAGCAAAGCATTTAAACTTTCAGAGCCTCCACATTCTCATATGTGAAGTAGGAATAGCAAAAATTTTTTTGCCAACCTAAGATCTGAGTTGAGCGTCAGATGAAAAACAGATATGAAAGCACTTTGTAAACCATATTTCAATATATGTAAACAAAATATTTACTATGCGTTTGATATGGCTAGGTCCTGAGAAGTTAGAAAACTAAGATGTCATCAGAGGGACTGATGAAAGTCTAGCCAAGCTTGACAAAAGGTCGTGACCCAAAAGAAGCCCTTGGAAGAGAGCAGGACAGTGAAGGCTGAGCAAGATGTCTAGGACGCTAACAAGCAAAGACACACCCTGACATAGATGGAGAGAAAGAAAACCTAACACACTAAAATCTAACAATCAACCTGTGGCTATAAAGTGTCATCTCTGGACAAAACTCCATGTGAAACTTCCCAAATTAACTTGTCCTATTATTCCAACAATATGTCTGCTTCAAAATAAGCAAGGAAATATAGAAAGGACAAAATTGTAGTAAAATTGTGTTTATACATTGTTTAATTCTCAGTACTACATGTGTGGGGGAAAAAAGAACAAATGTGAAAATTAGGAGGTTTCACCAATTTATGTAATTTTCTGCCTCAACAGATACTGAAGGATTTTGTAAGTTCATTTAACATAAACTTTACTTGAATATTTAATTTAATGAATTTTTACAATTGTTATTTCATATATCAATACTGCAACCAGTGACCATGAGAAATTAATGAAGTAAATTTTTCCTTGAGTTTAAAAGAAACCCCATCAGTAGTTTAAATTATTTACACAAATTAAAGTTCTTCACATGAAGTGAAAATTGTCTATTTGCATACAGAAAAAAATTTTCGTTGGTCTTAAACTAACATTACTTTACACATGAAGACCAATGACAAGTAATATCATACCTAAATTTGCTTATCTGCACAATTAATTATTACACGTAAAATAATTGTAGATTAAAAAAATCAAAATTTCTGGTAAACTCTAGAAACACAATATATATCATAAACAAAATTGTGAGATTTGAAATAAATTTGTTTTTTTATACTTATAGATAATATTTGTGTTTGTACAAGATTTGGGTACACAATAAATGTGTAGCTTCTTAAAATTTGATAGAAACCTATGGAGATAATGAATCCTACTGTTTCCCCATAGTTCTAATCAACTTATTTCTAACCTATGTCTTTCTTCTGAGTATGCACTGAGGGAGGCAAAAAGGCCAATAATTAGTCTAAAACTGTTATGCAGTTGAGAGAAATGACAATGAGCATTGATTGTCTCCAACTTGTGACTGCAAAATTCATGACATTTTGCAATCAAGATTAGTCAACCAGTAACCTAAAGTGTCTGATTTACATGTTCTATAAATGAAGGAAATATAAACAACATGTTTCTAAAAATAGGTCAGGTTGACCCTCTGGTTGGAAGTACTGATACTTTGTAAACACACTGTGCACATACAAACACAAGCCAGGGGTAGGGAGGAAGAAAGACATTTTGTTTAATTACTCTGCAGGTTAGTGGAAGAAAAATATTTTTTTCATTGAACATTATTACATTCTGAAAATGTGTACACTAAGATAGGAGAGTAGAGGGAACGAACGTGTAGAGGTCCTAGTATTTTTCTGGTATGTGATAGGTTTTTAGGTATATAATATAATAGTAGGAAAAGAAACCAAGATGTATAAGTTCTCAAAGACAAGTTTTCAGCATCTACAGTAAGAATAGTAGGGAGAATTGAAAAGAAACAGGTTGCACCCCTTTCTATTCTATAAAACCATATATTCTGCAAAATCACATATAAAATATAGCTTTAGGGCATAATGGACCATTATTTACCTGTATAATAGTAACTATGGATTTAGTAACTATTACATTATTTTTTAATAATGTTGAATATAGAAAACAGAAGTGTGGAACAACATAAGATTTAGGCTTGGGGGTGGGACAGGGGAACATTTTCTCAAAAACCATGAACAAAATTTTGAGAAGAATTTTACTAATAAGGGAAATCACAGTATTCTTCAGTATTGCTGGGAACAAAACTAAGCATTCAGCACAATTCAATTTTTACTCTCTGTGCACACACATAGAAAATATATTTTACATGTGAATATTTTGTATATGGTATATTTATATGTATGAATTTAATAAAGCATCAGCAACATTTGTAAACATTAAAATATTAATTATAATTTAGAAACTTAAAATAACAATTATATTGACTGTCTTCTCTTTCCTCTTTAATCCCAGTATCCCTCACCTCTCCTAATCCCCAAAGTGCACAACTTAACCATACAGAAAGTTCCAAAGTCCTCTGAACATGCCATGGCTTTACGTATGTTGTACCCTCTTTTACTTCTCTCCCTTCTCTCCAATACTCAATCACCTTTTCTGTAAAACTTTCTGTGGCCCCCGAGTCACAATTAATTACCCCTGCTCTCTGATCCCTTAGCACTCTATTGACACTGCCACTAGGATTATTTTACGATGTTCAGATGTTGTAGCATTTTGAAATTAGGAGATCTAGCTTCTTAAAGGGCTAGTATCAAATTGTGATCAACTATTCTTCATATTCACCTCACTAGCTTTCACATGAGGTCCCACAAACAATCCATGTCAATTCCACCTGCCTTACGACACCTTCATCCAATTTCAACAAAATAATAAGTACAGTGAACTCACATGGGAATGCCTTTGTTTGCACTATGAGTGTTATCTTCACAGCATGTCCCTGATCAATATGAGTATAATTGCTGTGGCTTTGCTACATGTTGCATTATTATCATTTGTGTACTATGTAAAAGAAAATAGATGGTTTCAATAAATTATAATCTCAGGGATGCACTTACAGAAAACCTCACCTCATAAAGCCAACTAATGTGAGCTCTATGACATGAAAGTGGGCTTGAATATTTTGTATTTTCCCATAAAATGGACTAACAACAGTTGAGGTGAAAGAGTAAAATGGCTCCTGAGAACGTGGAGTAAGAGCAGGAGTAAGAAAATCCATTCTTCCTTTTTTCTTTCAAGAGTTCTCCAGTTGCTGTGATCAATATTATAAAGGTTTTCCATTTTGTGACAACACTCCCCTCCACTCAGCTGTTAAGAAAAAATAAGTAGAGAAGCTGACAGTCCACATATTGACATAGTCTGAAAAACAAGATTTGGCTTTAGTTTTCTGGGGAGGTATTGTTTGCTTTCTGTTGTTTGCAGCTTTTGATCCATTTTTCTTTATTTTCTTCTGCATACATAATATATAGTTATACAATTTAGACAACTAGGGTTTGAATCTTGATTCTATGGCTCACAAACTGGCTGCCTATGCAAAAAATTACTTGATCTCTTTGTGCCTAAGTTCTTCATTTACAAATGGTCAGTCATAACAATAATACCTATCTCCAAGGACTGAGGGGTGTATATTTATGACTTAATTATGACAGTTAAATCTGTTAATATTGGGAAGTGTTTCTTAGAATGGTGTCTGGCACATAATAGGTGCTACATACATATGTGTCTTAAAAATAAATGGATCATGGTATATTTATTCTATACAACCAAAAAATGGAGAATATTTCTTTTAGATATTATTTTTTGCACTGCAAGCAAAAAAAAAAATCCTTAAAAATGTCTTAGAAGAAATTTGGGATATAAATAAGAATAAAGATTTAAACAGGAAAATCCTATCAACTTATGTGAATTAATGTTACTGCTTTTCTTGGGAACACAGGCAAAAGTGGAAACAAGGAAGAAGGGAAAGAGAGATTGACCAAGAGTGAAAAAGGAAAAGTGGAAAGAAAGCATGACAGAGGGAAGGAGGAAGGGAGGAAAGGAGGGAGGGAAAGAGGGAGGAAGGAAGGAAGGAAAGAGGAAGGAAAGAAAGAGAGGGAAGAAGAAAAGGAGGAAGGAATGAGGGAAGGGAGGAAGGAAGCAAGGAAAGGAGGGAGGTGGGGTTGGAGGAAGGGAGGTTAGCAGAAAGGAAGACTTTAATATATGTGAAGAAAAAATAGTCTTGAATCAATAACTTTAAATTGGCTTAGAAGATAAAGCCAAGACTACTGAATCTGGCATTTTAGACCATATATTACCTTAACGTTTTATGTATGCACTTATAAATAATAGCTAAAGATTTCTGAACAATTAACATTTATCATGATCCTCATTAATTTCTTTTCACGTGTTTCCATTTGTACTTTATAAAAACCCATGAAGCAGAGATGCTTGTTGTGCTCATCTTTTAGAAAAAGAACACGAAAACTTTGAGTGGTAAGATAGCATGCTCAAAGTCATAGACAACTAGCGAGTGATGGAGAAAGTGTTTCAAGACAGGTGTATGTAGAGCCAAATCGTTTTCTTGATGTTTGTTACCTCCTCAATGCAATCAAACTGTGTTTACCAATCTCCAAAGTGGAACTTCTGGTAGAATAAGTTCAGCATCTCTTTAGCAAACTTCAGTTGACTTCAAATCTATTTCCATCCCATCTCCTACCTCATTTTTTTTTGTGCTGAAATAATTTTCTCCTACTTCGCCAAAAGTGTATATCCAATGTTTTCCTTGAGGCCTAGTTCAAGCTTTTCTTCTTCATGAAATCTGCTCCGAAAGCCCTATGTTAAGTTATGCTAAGATTATAGTCTCTCTCTCATAAATGCCCCCTCTGTTATATTGTTTCACAATACTCTTTAATATTCCTGTAGTATACCATTTAGCTCTCCAGTTTTATTTAAATTTCATGAGGGTAAAACCCCTATTTTCCAGACCCCTTTCCTGGAGGCAGAGGGGGCGCTGGACCATCCTGGAATGTGTTTGTCCAGTGGGGTGAGCAGGATATCCCTTTTCCGAGAGGATATGGAGAAGAGGGTGCCCTGGGAGATAGTGTCCAGTGGTAGGACCTATCTCCACCAGAGCTGAAGATGTCATCCAACCTGTCACTTATTAAAAGAGATGGGCACACAGACAAAGCTGGATTGAAAGCCAGAAAGGAGGCATTTAGCAAATTTAAAAAAAATTATCAAAGTGGTACCTTTGATTGGATCCTGGAACAGAAAGAAGATATGAATGGGAAAACTGGTGAAATTCAAATAAAGTCCAGAGTTTAGTTAATAGTAATGCGCAAATGTCAAGCAGGCTGCACGGGGAAGGAGACACAAGGGACTCTCAGGGCACATTTTAAGCTGGGGCAATAGCAGATACCTTTTGTATCCCCTGCGGTGTCTGATTTGGTTACAGTACAGAATAGATACATACTGCAAAGCTTTTTATATCAAAACATACTTTTATCTGTTTAATAAAGAAAACAGGAAGTTCCTATTTTGCTTCTGGTATAACTGTTATACAAAGAATGTGAATATTTCTATCATATATTTTAGACTTACCATTATGTACGATGTATTATGATTGAACTTTGTTTAAAATCAAAATGAACATTGTAATGAGAAAAATTTACAGATAAATGATTTTGAAAACAGAATGGATAGCTTACAAATTACTGGAAATAACGTAAACCAGAAGAATTCAATGAAAGCCCATAAAGGATTCTGAAGTGAAAGTTACAAAATATAAAAAGCAATGAGGGTCATTTGAATATCAAAGAGACTATGCATGAATCTATGATTCTGAACTAATGTAAGAAGAAAAAATACTTTCCTAAAATTTACATTGTTTAATGGAAAAAAATTAAGAAGTAAATCAACCAGGAAGAATTTTGATAAGAAAAAAAATTACTGAGCAATAGGCAGTAACCAAAACCATAATGATAGTTTTAAGTGGAAAATTACATTCATTGCTTTAATACATTCAGATTGCAAAAATAAAATAAAGGCTGAATAAAAAATAGTGGCCCTATCAGTATAGGAACAAGATGATACAAAAACAAATGATTCTAGCAGAAATATGAGGTTGAAATTGCACATGTTAAAAATATGTGTTATCAACAGGTTATTGTTTAATGATTTTATTAAGACTCCCATACTGCAGTACACTGTATCTACTTGAGAAGTCCTAAACTATGGCCTTCACTCTTATGGAACTTGTAATATTTTTGGGTGTAGCAATACGACTGGCAATGTCAGCGATGGCCATTGTGTCCAAAGAGGAGCCGAACTATTGCCTGGTCCCACATGCCCTTTTGGGATGTGACATTGCCGTCCTTCCCATCAAGGCAGGAGTCTCTCGTCCACTTCCCCCCACCTTTAATCTGCACTGGCCCATGACTCACTTTGGCCAGGAGAAGGCAGCAGACGCAGATGTGGTGCTGAGTGGCTTACAGGCCTGCAGGGAAAACCCTGCAGCTTCCATTGTCTCCCTCTTGGAGCTCTGTTTTCATTCATGGATGAGACGATTGTTTATGTAGAATATCCCAAAGAATCAACAACAACAAAAAAACCTCCTGGATCTAATAAAAACTATTTTTTTTTTGAGGAAGATTAGCCCTGAGCTAACTACTGCCAATCTTCCTCTTTTTGCTGAGGAAGACTGGCCCTGAGCTAACATCCATGCCCATCTTCCTCTACTTTATATGTGGGACGCCTACCACAGCATCATGTGCCAAGCGGTGCCATGCCCACACCCTGGATCTGAACTGGCGAACCCCAGGCCACCGAGAAGTGGAATGTGTGCACTTAACCTCTGTGCCGCCGGGCTGGACCCTAAACTAATTTTTATATATGTGTAAGAATAAAGGAAAAAGGAAAGCAGTGAGGGCTGTTTCAATTAAGAGGTTTGCAGGAGAAGAGGACACGATGACCGGGCTTCGGAATGGTTAGGTTTCATCAGGAGGGGAGAGAAAAGCCCTGGGGAGGGCATGCAATGCGGAAAGAACGTCAAATGGAAATGAGAACACCATATCTGTACAAATGTGAAAGTATTTAGACTGAAATGGATGGAGAAATATAGAGTTAAATTATGGCTATACTTATTTTTACTCTAGTTTAGACATTGTCCTAAGGCCGTGTGTGAATTATTTAACTTATTTATCACAAGAATTAAATAAACTCCGAATTATTGCAAGCCCACTTTGCAGATGGGGAAATTGGAGCTTAGAAACCACTCTCTTCAAAACTAATGTAGCTCCAAATTATAACCCCAGATTATGGTTGAGGCGTTACCCAAGCACTAGTAGAGAATACATTTTCAGTTTGATTTTTACGGGGTTGCCTTTGTGTAAGTGTGTGAGAGAGAGACAGAGACAAGAGACAGACACACAGACACACACACAGAACTCATGGGGAGATCTTTGTTTAGAGGAAGAGTGTGCTAGCAAAGATAGAGGCTAAAATTAGCCCTCCTCTTCTTCTCATTCCTATGCTAGTCTAGGTAAATGTACCTTGACATCACTTGAGGGGTCTTGAAAAATCCCAGTGTCACTAAAGGTGGTCTCCATTAGAAGGGCAGACAAACAAGCTCATTGTCTAAGGAAAGGAGAAAATAACCAGTTCCTTTGGGTTTTGAAGGTTTATGAAGAAAAACTGCTTAATCCCAAAGAGGACTTCTCTGGCAGGAAGAGTTGGGAGTTTTGTGTTTGTGAATTGGGGGAGCTGAGTGCTAAGAGTTGCCACAGTTGGACAGCAGAAGTAACGAATACCTAATTAATTCATAATAAAGGAGTAGAGTCGCCTTCTCTCCAAACTCCAGCGTCTGAGTGAGGCTTCATCTTAGTGACGGTCTGTCAGAGAGGGCAGGGCAAGCCCTCAGTGATTGCCAGTACAGGAATGGGAGCTACGGCTGTGGTGGGACAGACAGACCCAAAGCCCCTCTGGCTTGGACTGTGCAAATCCTGGTGTTCTTGCATAAATCGGAGTGATAGGGTCAAGATAGACAGCTGGAATTCCCTATTAATAAGATAAGACATGTGAGAGTACAGGCTGTTAAGAGGATGACATTAAAACGAGCTGCTTATATTCACATACTGAGTTTGTGGAGCGGGTTTTATCTGTTTTATTATGAAATAAAGCAGTAAAGGTATAATCCTTGATCACAACATGTCTGTGGGCCTATATAAGTAGGGCAGGAGATTTTCACATTTCCTTTGCCAGACTTCACATGCCTAGAAGTGAGAGTTTTGTCTGGTCCTCTGGGTCTCAAGCCTAGGAATATCTCTGGCTGTTTTTCATGGACATAGAAACATGATCCATGCCGTAGGCTGGTACGAATCGAGGCAGGATCATCAAAGTACACCCAGACGTCAGCCTTCAGTTTCCTCCACAGGCTACTACTTCCATAAATGATAGTCAAAGGAGGGGTTTGTTCCAAGAGTCCTCTTCCTGAAGATTTGAGAACCCCTGGGCTGAGTAGCACGTAACCCATTCCATGTCCTTAGCACATGCTGCCTGTGGAAAAGGAAAGGCCTGCAATTTCTAGTTCCTCAGAAGGAATGTACTTGGTCTAATAGCATCTGGTTCTTCCTAAAATATTGCATAACCTTTAAAAAAAAGACAAAACTACATTGAACAAATGCACAGACTAAAGCATCAAAAGGGACAGAGTGCCTTTATTTTGATTCCTTTAAGGGACCTGTTGCAGATTGAATTATCTTTGAAGAATACATGAATATATGCTCTTTAAAGATTACAAAATTTGATTGCTCTCCAGAAAGTTTGAAAGACAAGAACTACCAAAAAGCTATGTTCACTCCTTTTTGTCCCTGAGATTGCCTATGAAAGAACATGAAAAAGCAGTTGAGTTAGAACAAAACTGTGAGAATGCTTTGAAAAATATTGTAATTCTGGTATTAGAGTTTAAATGAAAAGGCTGAGATCATTTTTAATGTATGGTATTGATTTTCCTTCAACTCCTTTAAATACCTAGTTCTAAGATGGGAGAGGCTAACCTGGCCTTTCCATCTCTCTCCAGCATTCACACATGGTCCACACCTCACTGCTGCTCTGGGAGGGTTCTTGGATATCTTCAGTTTGGTCCAAAACCCAAATCACCAAACATTGAGAATATTTTAAAGCACATTTTCCAGAGAAGATGTTCATATACCCTTAAGAGAACACATGAAATTCTCAGCAAATGCAGATCTGTTTTTGGCATGTGATTGCTTACACACGATTGATATGCTAACTGAATTATCCTTGAATAGATATGCCTCTTAGGATCTCCTCTTCCCTGAACATTATTTAATCCCTGATCTACAGTAAAGGGGAATGAAGACTGAGTAAACAAGCCTGAAATCTAATAGGTTCTTTTTAGGTCTATGTCAAAACGACTACAGCAAAACTGCTATGTCCAAGTGATTGGAACATGCTAATGGAGAGTGTGGGATATTGAAGATCTATGCTTACTGCCTCTTCTTCAACCTGCCTCTACACGGTTGATTTCAAGACCTTGAGAACAAAGCCACTGTGCTAACAGTGGGGTTAAGATGAACATTTCCTTATAGCTCCTGGCCTAATTTCATTACCTATTATAGGCATGATTGATCCTTATACCTCTTACTTTTTCCTGTATCTTTTGAAATATTTTCTCAAGAAAGTATCATCCTATCAATTCACCTGATATTTATAGAATACCCAGCAACTGAAAAATATACTCTTTCAAGTATATATGGAACATTCACAACGATAGACCATATTCTGAGCCATAAAACACATTTTAACAAGTTTAAACTAATTGAAATTATACAATGTAATCTCTCCAACAATGAAATAAAATTAAACCAGAAATCAACAACAAAAAAAATATCTAAAATACTCCAAAATATTTAAAAGTTAAAACCCACAGATTCCTAAATAAACCCTGGGCCAAAGAGGCAGTTGCAGAGAAATTATAATTAGAAATCAATAAAATTTAAAACAGATTGAAAAATTGAGAAAATAAGTGAAACCAAAAGCTGGTTCTTTGTAATTATCAATAATGATGATAAACTAGAAAATAGAAAAGGAAGAAAACCTTTCCAACTCATTTTATGAGCCAATATTACCCTAGAGCAAAACTTGTCAAGAAATTATATAAAAGAAAATTACAGACCAATATACTTCATGAATATGGCACGAAATCCTTACAAATATTAACAAGTCATATCCACCAACACATAAAATAATGGTATATCACACCAAGTGGGGCTTATTCCAGGAATACTGAGTTGATTTGATATTCAAAAATCAATTTGCTTCACTGTATCAACAAACTAAGAAGAAAAAGTATATGATCATCTTAATACATATAGGAAAAGCATTTGACAAAATCCAACATTCACTCATAACAAAAATTCCTAGCAAACTAGTAGTAGAAGGACCTTCCTCAACTTGATAAATGGTCTCTACAGAAAGCCTACAAAGAACATTCCACTTCAAAGACAAAGAGGGAGACTTTGCCCCTAAGACTGGGAACAAGGCAAGGTGGTTTGTGGGAGGTCCTAATCAGGGCAGTAAAGCAGGCAAAAATAAATGAATGAGCCAATAAATAAATGCATACAGATTGGAAAGGAAAAAATAAAACTGTCTTTATTTGCAGGAGACCTGAAGGTCTAAGTGGACAATCCCAAAGAATTTTCAGAAAAGCTATTCTAACTGGTAAGTGCATTTAGCAAGCTCGCAGGATGCAGTACACAAAAATCATTGTATTCCTTTACTTTAAATCAACAATTTGGAATTGAAATTAAGAAAAAACAGTATCGTTTAAAATAGCAACCAAAAACAAGACGGAGTTGACAAAATATATGCAATTATGTATACTTAACAAAATACAAAACATTGAAGAGAAGAATAAGAAAGCCTAAATAAATGATGCTACATAACATGTTCTTGGATCAGAAGACTCAGTCTTGTTAGAATGTCAGTTCGTCTCCAAATTGAACTATAGATTCAATGCAATCTAAAAATCATCCCAGCATAGTTTTTGGTAGAATTTGGCAGACTGGTTCTAAGCTTTAAATACAAAAGTAAAGGACCAAGAATGGACAGCACAATCTTTAGAAAGAAAAACAAAGAAAGAGGAATCATACCATCTGATTTCTGTACTTAATATAAAGCTAAGCAATGAAGACAATGTTGTATTGCTAAAGAATATAAATATACATCAATGAAACAGAATAGAGAGTCTGGATATAGATTCACAAATATACAGTTGATTTATTTTCCACAAAGGAGTCAAAACAATTCAAAGGACAAAATATTATCAGTTTCTACAAAATGTTTTGCATCAATTGGATACCCATCTGCAAAAAAAAAAAAAAAAATTGTAGAAAAAGGCCTTAACCAACTTGAAATATATCATAGACCTAAATGTAAAATAAAGAACTATAAAACTTCTCAAAGAAAACATAGGAGAAAATCTTGGCAACAGCATAGGTTTAGGCAAAGATTTCTTATATAGGACATAAAATGCATGAGCCATTAAAAAATTGATAAGTAAAAATTAAAACTTATGCTCTTTGAAAGACACTGTTAAGAGATTAAACACACACACACACACAGAGACTGGAAAAAGTCTTTGCCAAACACATATGTGATTAAGGACAGGCACCCAAAATATATACATAGAGAATTTTCACAACTCAGTAATAAGAAAATGAACAACTCAATTAAAAATGGGCATAATATTTGAATAGACACTTCACCAAAAAGAGATGAAGATGGCAAATAAACACATGAAAAAATGTTCAATATCATTAACCATGAGGGAATAGCATATTAAAACTACAATAAGAAACCATAATGTACCTATTAAAATGAATAGACGTATATTTAAACAGATACTACTGAGTGCTAATGAGGATGCAAAGCAAGTGAAACTCGTATTTTTCTGGTGGAAATACAAAATGGCACAACCAGAGCTTGGCAGCTTCTTATAAAATTAAACATACCAAAAAAAAAATACGTTTATCATACAACCCAGCAATCTTACTCCAGGTTGTCACCTAACAGAAATGAAGACACATGTCCACACAACAACTTGTACACGGGCGCTTATAGCGGCTTTATTCAAAATCTACAAAACCAAGAAAAAACTCAAATGCCTGTCACCTAGTGAACGGATGAACAAATTGTGGTGCAGTAAGAAGGAATGAGCCACTGATACGTGCTATATAATGATGAATCTCAAAAGCATTAGGCTAAGTGCAGGAGGCAAGAATCAAATGGTTACAAACTGTGTCACTACATTTAAATGACATTTCAGGAAAGGGTAAAAACTAGAGACAGAAAAAAAAAAAAAATCAGTGGTGTTTCCAGGGGCTGAGGATTGAGAGAGGCATTGATTACAAAGGACATGAGGGACTTTTGGGGGCCGTGGAACCTAAATCTGATTTTGGCACTGGTTTCAGGACTATATATCTTTGCCAAAATTCATAGAACTGTACATCTGAAAAGGGTAAATTTTAATGCATAAAAGTATGATTTAATGACTCTGACATATATTATCATTAAATTATAATTGAGTTAGGAAAGTATGTTTTAACTGAGGGTTGTCTGTAGACATTTGAGATAAAATGGTAAAGAATTAAATGCGTGATTTTCAGGCAGAAATCAGAGAAGAACAGTGTGTCTGGAAATCCACAATCCATCCCAAAGGAAGCCCTTATTCAACTTGCGAGTAAATCCAGGTCAGAAGCAATGTGTGGAGTGACAGCTCAGTGCCTCTGGAAAAATGCCAACCCCAGAACTCTGTGAATATCAGGAAGCAGATCAGAGCTGCTGAATCTTCCAACTCAAAAATCAAAACTGGACCTGTTCCAGTACTTTTTACCCTCCATTTCCCATCCTTATCTCTGTGTTTCAACCACTTAATCACAGTGCTTTCCCCTTCCCAGCCTCACTTTATGTTCAGAACATCACTCCTCATGAGGATCGTGAGGTGACCAGGAGCCATGAAATATGAGAAAAAGATGCGGGAATGAGGACCTTTAGCCTATAAAAGAAATGATGAGTGAAGTCACAATACCTATCTTCAAATATTTGAAAGGCTGTCAGTAAAAGATAAAATACCTGTATCACGTGAAGCTCCCGAGCCATAATGAGGATTAGTGTGCTCAAGTTACAGGGAAATTGAAACTAGTTGATTATAAAGAAAATGTCTCTAACCATTAGAAGCAGCCAAAGAATAATAATAACAGCTACCATATATGGAGATAGTATTATACACATCAGCTCTTTTAATCTTGTAACAACTCTTTGAAGTAGACATTTATAGATAATATAATATCCTTCTGTCCCAGTGGGCTGCATATGGCGATCCTGCCTTCCCATTACTGACTCTACTCAACCCTACTGGGAACCACTTGACTGGGATGTTTTATAAGGGACTGTACAGTGGATGAGCCAGATGCCATCTGCTTGTTACTTAGATATCGTCAGATCATGAGATATTATGAGATTCTTCATTAGTAGTATTATCATATAATAAATGAATCTGCACTTTCCTCCGTCCCTTTTTTGTGGTCCATTACTTTCCAAGTTTGGTTCTCTTACATATGAAGGAAATGGTATCTTTCTTCATCACTTTGCATCACTAGAGTTTCATTCAGCTGAAGGAGAAGGCCTTTTAGTCAATAACAGCATAATTGCACCCCTGCCAGGGAGTGGAGTTTGCCAGTGGGATAATCTGCTCTCACACGCAGATGCTGCTCCTGGCCCTGACATTTGAGGCTTGGCAAGTTGGCTGCCAACCTTCAGCACTATGCCAACGGCTGCATGGAAAGAGGCACTTTTCCTACCCAAATCTTGCATAGAACCCCAAGGGTTTATTTGGAGGATTGAGGGATGTCTATAAGAAAAGTCCTGAATCCTGAAAAGGGCTGATAAGCAAGGCCTAATGTTTGTTTCCTCTCGGGGTACTCATTTTTTCCAGGTTGTTGAAACATGTTGAACATACTCAATTCCTTTTGTCAGTTTCATTTATTGTTTTTTTATACTAATTCATCTACTTTTTATATTTTATTATTTTTAGATGAGTGGTTTAGAAGTCATAAAACTATAAAATTTTAAGGAACAATAAAGTCTATCCAATCCAACCTAGCACCTACTCCAAGAATCCTTTCTAGAGCATCCATGAAAAGAATCACCACTAAATTTTTCCTTGAACACCTCACATAATGACAGAGCAGATCAATCTTCCATGAACTCTAGTTATAAAGAAGTTATTTTTCATAAATACTTAAATTTCATCTCTGAATAACTTCTATCATTTACTGGTGTGGGGAGGTGATAAAGAAAACCGCCATTCTGCCTTTCAAAGGACAGTCCTTCAAATATTTGTAGATATGAAATCTATCAGCTTGTCGGTGGATTGTCTCCATATATCCTTCCTGGGCCTCTGTTTCTATAGCAACTTTTAACCCTACTTGTGCCCGGTGGTGACCAGCCCCACACCCACCCTTCTGTAATCTCCCCTGTGACTTTTTCTGGATCACTGGGAAACAGAAAACTAACGTTTCCAAGACTCGCTTTCCAGCTGAATTTGGACAGGTCTGAAGGGAAGACTGAAGGCCAGAAGGGAAAGAAGGCTTTGGGTTTCTGGCAGCAGCTGCCTGAAGTCCCAGTAGAGTCTCCCGCAGCATCAGCAGCAGTAGCTGCAGGGAAGGTGGCTCCTGCTCAAGACAGCAGCGAGTGCAGGTCCTAGGCTCCCCCAGGGGCTGCAGCAGCTTCCTGAGCTCTGAGTAATAGTTAATACCACCTTTCTTCTTCGTTCCCGCATCACATCTCTGCCTGTAATATCTAGAGGCATTTGTTTTCCTGACTGTACATTGATGATGAACCATTATAACACTTGCCACATTCTGCACCGTGGTGCAGTTTTCTGTGTTCACATCTTACCACCACTAGGTCAATCATGAAGATAACACCTAGCATTTGACTCATAAATGTTAGGTATGCAAATTTTTTTTATCATTTGGAATCGTGTCTCTCCTTAGCCTTCTCTTCTTCAGACTACAAACAGCCCAGTTTGCTCATTGTTCCTCAAAAAAGCATCATTTCTAAATATCTCACCTCTCTGATCCTCCTCCTCCTGTCATTCTCTTCAATTTCATTGGCTCTTAAAATGTCACATGCAGAAATGAAGAAACTGTTCCAGATATGGTCTAATAATAACTTCAAATAATGACTTCAAAATGAAAAGAATAAATATTTCTTTCATTATCTGAACACTCTCCTCCCATTAATGCAAACTTTAATTGTATTTGCTTTTTGTGGAAATCACGTAACATGTGAAACTCATTAAAATTCTGTTCGAACACCATCGCCATCAATGAGCTTGGAATCCCAAACTTTCAAGATAATTTCAGCTTTTCATTCTTTCATCTTTACCATTTGTGAACATAATAGGCTGCCTTCTAGGTCTTCAGTCGAGATACTAACAGCCTGTTGAATAGGGCAATCCCAATACAGAGAACACCGCAATGCTGGTGAAGTTAGCCTCGTTCGTACCCATGAGTTAGACAGAGTTAGAGGTCTCTACCACTCTCCACTTCGTTACTCTCCTACACCCAGCGGTGTTGTCAATCTCCCACTAGTCAAGGGTTTTGAAATTAAAAGTTCATTTTAAATATTTACAGTACATTTTCCTGTGTATAAATGCTTGAATTTATATTTCATAGGCTGAAATTTGTTTTTAGGACTTGGCACTTTTGATTTTCCAAACATGAGTTAATTTTTTCAAAGAGAAAAACAATATATTTACCACATTTGTTTTGCTGTTGTTAATGTTTAATAAAATTGAAATCCCTAGATATTTTGTATTCTGGAAGGATTTTTTTGGCAAATCATTATCTTAAAAAATGGACTCTTCTTAACAATGAAAATTATTAATTGGATGGACATATGGTTCATGGAAGTGCATACAGGAGTTCTTGTAACAAAATAAAGCATTATGGTTTTGATTTGCATTTCTCTGATGATTAGTGATGTTGAGCACTTTTTCATGTACCTGTTGCCCATTTGAATATCTTTTTGGAAAAATGTCTATTCATGTCCTTAGCCCATTTTTTAATTTGGATTATTTGTCTTTTTACTATTGAGTTGTATGTGTTCTTTATATATTTCAGGTATTAGTCCCTTATCAGATATGTGGCTTGTGAATATTTCCTCCCATTCCGTAGTTTGGCTTTTCATTTTGTGGCTAATTTCTTTAGCTGTGCAGAAGCTTTTTAGTTTGAGGTAGTCCCACTTGTTTATTTTTGCTTTTGTTGCTTGTGCTTTGGATGTCATATCCATAAAATCATTGCCTTATATGTGGAATCTAAAAAAACACAAACTCATAGATACAGAGAACAGATTAATAGTTTCCAGGGACAGGGGGTGAGGGGTGGGGGAAATGGGTAAAGATAGTCAAAATATATAAAATTCCAGATATAAGATGAATAAGTTTTGGTGATGTAATGTACAGCATGGTGAATATAGGTAACAATACTGTATTGCATATTTGCAAGTTGCTAAGAGAGTATATTTTAAAAGTTCTCACCATACACACAAAATGTAACTCTGTGAGGTGATGGATGTGTTAACTAACGCTATTGTGGTAATCATTTCACAATTTATACATATATAAAACCTCTACGTCATACACCTTAAACTTACACAATGTTATATTTCAATTAACGTCAATAAAGCTGAATAAAAATATTGCATTTACAGAGTATTATGGACCAGGTTTGAGGTCTGGAAAATGAGGCTGAGGAACAAAGTCCAAAAGCCAGAAGAATTTTAAATATCAACACAAGCCAAGCTTAAAGTATATAAGCAACGTCATATACATAGGATGGAATATGGAGTGAGTTATAAAGAGCATAAAAGCTCAGGGGACAAACACACGATTTCTAAGAGGAAAAGTTAAGGAAAGCTTTGTGTTAGAAGTCAAGCCCAATGCAAGGATAAATAGGACATTCATTTGGGGGCCGTGGAGACCATTTTGGTTGTTAAGCCAGTATATAGGCCTACACACATACATGCACACACAGGCAATGAGGTATTTGGTATATCCTGGTGAGTAGCTCAGTCTGTTTGCACAAAGTGATATTGCCTGAGCCAAGGTTGTACTAAGATATGGAAAAAGATAAAGGCAAGATTGTACTGGGCTTCAACATCCAAAAAATGTTTACTCTAGTCTGTAGGGTGTGGCAAAATATTGAAGTGTTTTGAATAGGAGATTAATATGAAGAAACATAGTATGTTTATTTTCTACTTTGATTATCAGAACGGCACTGGTCAATGATTTAGTCTCTAATGCAATCAGTCTGGTAGTAAATATGCATTGATTAAGGTGTTTGTAATCAGCCTTTTTGAAGTCAGACAGTAAAGAAAATATTCCAAGAATATTTAGCCAAAGTTGACATATTTTAATCATTGATTCAGAGAAGAGGTTTGATGGGTAAGATCTTGGCAACATCTACCCGACTTCCTTAACAACAGCTGCTTTTGTGTTTTCTTGCTTATGCTGGCACACCTGTCAGTCACTGAAGGCCCTAACTGCTCAGGAAAACAACAGAGCCATCCAGCCAGCGAAAGATGCAATCTCTCCTGGATGCTTAAAAGTGGTCATTTAGTAAAATGTGAAAATAAACTGCTTCGGTATTGCGTGTTGAATTCGACAGAGATCGATGGCTATTTCCAACACTGAGCAGTTTCAGAGGGCCAAATCTATTGTTTCAAGTTTTTGTTTTTTAATATACCTGGTTACCTTCTTTTCGTTATTTCTAATTTTAATGGCTCAGTATTTGAAAGAAAAAATCAATAATAATGAAGATGGGAGACAGTTTTCCTTAGTTCCTTTGCCAGGTGAAACAGTTTGGAATGCAAAACAAGTGTGTGTGCAATGATCTTAGCAGGTGGAAAGAAAACAGCAATAATAGACAAACTTTGGTCTTCAGCCAAAAATCATAAAGGGTGAAACACGCAGAACCAGCCAGAATGATTGAAGGTTGTTTTGGCATTTAAAGGGGTTGTGGTTTACTCAGTGGTTTGTCTTTAGCACAGGATAGTAAATTACGAATTTTCTAATACTGCCTGTTTGCCATCTGTTTTTGAAAAATTATGTCTGATAATTGACAATACAAAAGCATGACCTTGCTAAACTTCAATGGAAACCACTCAAACCAAACTCTGCTTATTTTTTCTCCATTTCTAAAGAGCTACTCAGAGAGGATAGGAAAGGGAATTTGCACAATTAAACCATCCTCACATTAAATTTTATCTTATTTAATCGAGGGGAAATCACAGAATGCTGGTCTCGTGGAGACTTTGTTTTATATTTAGCCATAATTCCATAAGAGAGAGTTTCCATAAATATCTTTGTCAAAAACACCTGTTGTATTACATTAGGGTCATAATTTGCGTTTATTTTAAAGAAGTAATATCCAGAATGATCAATTATTTGCTCTATTTACAAGCTTTGATTTTAACTGGAATTTATCTGCTTCCAAAAATCAAATAAACCTTAAAATGGAAAAACAATTTTTATTAAGGATGATTTTCAAAATAATATATCTGTATTTCTCAAAGAATTAAAAATAGCAATACAATACCATATGATCCAGCTATCTCACTGCTGGGTGTTTATCCAAAGAACTTGAAATCAGTGATCCAAAGAGATTTATGCACCCCTATGTTCATTGCAGCATTATTCACAATAGCCAAGACATGGAAGCAACCTAAGTGCCCTTCTATGGGTGAATAGATAAAGAAGATGTGGTGTGTATATGTATATATATATATATATACATACATACACACACACACACACACACACACACACACACAATGGAATATTACTCAGTCATAAAAAAGGACAAAATCATCCCATTTCCAACAACATGGATGGACCTTGAAGGTATGATGTTAACTGAAATAGGCCAGACAGAGAAAGACAAATACTGCAGATTTCACTCATATGTGGAAGATAACAAATACATGGACAAAGAGAACAGATTAGTGTTTAGCAGAGGGGAAGAGGGCGGGGGGTGGGCCAAAGGGGTAATGGGGCACATATGTAGAGTGACAGACAAAAGTTGGACTACTGGTGGTGAATATGATGAAATCTATTCAGAAATTGATAAATAATCATGTACATCTGAAATTACACAATGTTATAAACCAGTATGATCTCAATAAAATTATCAGGAAAAAAATAATGTAACTGTAGACAAAGCAAAACAAAACATGATTTTAGGCAATGAAAGTGATATTACAATAAATGTATCTTTAAAAAGAATTTGAATATTTAAACAAAATTGCATTCTTCACGTATTGTGGACTATGACTTGAGTATGCTTGGTAAAAATCAGTCATAAATTTATAGTAATATATAAATTAACAATATGCTATGTTGACATGTATAATTACAGATTTTCCATAAATTTGTCTGTTGTGTAAAAGGGAATTTAATTTTTATGTGACATAGCCACTTAATTTTCCAATTAAAATATCAGTAAATAATATTTGGATTTTCATCTAAGTTCCTAGCAGTCATATGATTTCTTAAAAAATGCCTACAACTCTCTTTAGAACTCAAGAAAAATGGGCTTGTTATCGAAAATCTTGGGATCAAAATAAGAACCTAAAAGGAACTGATTCTGTTATAAGTTAAAGACCTTATTTCTTAAAATGTCATACCACAATCATGTCATTCAAGAAAACGGTAGACTAAAAAGCCAAAACATAAATATTAAATTATGAAACCAAATCAATATTTGAAACTAAATTCAGTAAATGCTTCAGCAACAAATTATGCAACTCTAAATATTTGTTTTTGACTATTTCTGTGTATTCATAATACAAATAATATTATTCTTAATTTTTAATATTTATAGATCATTGTATCTAGGTGTAACTTGCTTTCACATGGATCTTATCGTTTATTTCTGGGAAGTCAAGATATTAGCCCACTTATCTCTCAATAGAAACGGGAAGATACACTCTAAAGAGAGTTACATGCACTACAAAAAACCACACAACTCAATATAATGATGCAGACTAGGGACACCACACACATTCATCAGTGTAAATACAGGTGACCTAAGCATGCCGGGCCATCTATCTGCTTTGAGCTGCCATCCTGTGGAGACTGGTTCAGCTCCCTGACAGTAAATCTTTACACCATTACTTTATCCCCCATGCTGACAGGACATCTCATGCTGCGAGCAGCCAAATGTTTATGTGCAAGGACATCACGTCCATTATTGTTATTAGTTCTCTGCCCCCATGCATGAGCGAGGAACATTAAAGGCCAAATGGGTGAGAAAAATAGTTTCCCCTGGGCCTCAGCTTTCTACGGAATGTGGGAAGGGATTCATCTTTTTAAAATATATAAGGAACTATTCTGAGACTCATTTCGTACCAGGCAGTCAGTGGAAACAACAAATTCATGAGACTGCAGTGATGGAAAGAGCACTAGATAAAGTGGCAAGAGATGTGATTTCTATTCCCGCCACTAACTAGTTATGTGACCTTAGCAAATCTCTTACTTTGGTTCTTAATTCTCTTCTATTTCTTTCTCTTTTAATGAGAGGCTTTCTTTTAGCCAAAAAGTGTATGAGAGACTAAATGTTCAATAATGCCCTACGCATCTCTCTCTCTATAAATAAACTTTCAAGATAACTTCCTAAGGTAATTTTCCCAAGTGATTACAATATAGGTATACTCAAGGAAACCTTTCTAAATTGTTGGAATTACAGTTCTTTCCTCTTCTTTGACCATGGCATGGGCATTCAACGATTGACTAATCTAGTCTCATTTTAAAACGTAGCATTGCTTTTCCAAAAGACACTTTGGGATTTAGAATTCTTTTCAAGTAGTAGTTGACAAGTGTTATAAGTGTCAACGCAAATGCTTCATTTCTATTAAAACAAAGAATTAACCTGTATACTTAATATTTACACAAAAACCTGTGTGGGAAGCTCTACAGAGGCAATGACCGTGGATGTCCTGTTCACTGTTATATTTCCAGGTGGATAACAAATGATCTGACACACAGCAAATGCTTAATAAATAATGATAATGGAAATTTAGGTTAAACTACCATGATTAAAAGTAAAGGTACAAACTAAGAACCAAGGAGACAGCTCTGCAAACCACTAGCTGATCTGGTGTTAGGATCCAGTATACAAGAAGAATGACCACTTTCCCAGTGACTTGAGAAGTTAAGGAAAGTTTAGCATGGACCAAAAATGGACTACTCAGTGAGAAAGAAAAGAACATAAGCTGGCAAGCCTCCCAATTTTAATCTTCTTTTCATCTGAAAGCAGTGTGTGTCGCTTTCAAAACACTGTCCTATGAATACGGACATTCTGCCAACTAAAGAGGAAAGGTTTTTCCCACCATATTGCTTCTAGAAAGGAGTCCCCATTTTCTGATGGTAGCAAGAAAGTGCCAGCGTAGGCAGACTATCTTTTTTTCATCACAGTTAAGTGTTCATATCCACTTACATACAATTGCTTTCTTTCTCCTGTTGTCTATGAAATCACAATGTCCAATAGAAATAGACTAAAATAACACAGTTCCATCACTTCATTGTAATTCCACACTTTGACTCATGTCATGATCTATTTAGACTGAATATATCCCTTTGTTCAAAAACTCATACCTCTTACTTCAAGTTCAAAGTTATTTTAAGTGTCTTGACTTCATATGAAAGAAGTCTATAATATCCTTCCATTTCTCTTCCCTTAAGAGTAAGTCAGTCATTAGCAATTACTCAAACTGGAAACGCATATTATTTTCAAAGGGGTCATGACAGTAAGACTTTTCAGTGAAGTCCAATATCTTGAAATCTCATTTACCAATAATACTTGTCAAGAATCTTTTGTTCAAAAATCTCAGAGGAATTCACACGTTAATTAATTCCGACAGCTGCCTGGTAATGTGCCCACATCACAAGTAGCAATTGGAAAGGGAGTAACCCACATCGAGATAATCAGAGAACCTATAATTTTAGGTCAGTTTCCCAAAAGCCCCACCTCCTCACATTCTTACCATCCTTGAGAAAATTTTCCTCTTTAGAGTTACTGCTGCTTTGTGCCATGAATGTCACAAAATGAGGTGAGAGACCTTGGAGTTTTTCCTAAATTCCTGTGATCTCAACAAGGCATTATCTAAAAATAATATGATGATCTATTTTATACAGGACATGGTTGTTTTCTAATGTGGGGAGCCTTAAGGGGAACTAATGTGCCATACTGCAAAAGCTGCAGTTACGCATTTATGGTTATCAGCACTATGTTGTTTCATTTTCCCTTCGATTGAAATGTATGCCTTACCATGTACTCTTTCTAACAGACCGTTGGATGTGAAATGGTCAGTTTGTATATTTCTTTTTAAGATCTGCCAGAGTGTGGCTTGAGGAATAAATGGGCAGACAAGAAATAGGAAGAAGAAAAGCTTGCTAGAAGATTACTGTAATAGTCCAGAAGAAAGATCATGGAAGTTTAGACTAAAATGATGCCACTAAAGATGGAGAGAAATGAGAATTAAACAAAGGACTCTTTTCTCATTGAGAAAATGTAAATTTTTGAAAAAGTTTTAAATGAGTCCATTAAGAATGGTTGTTTATACTAAAAATGTATGATATTCAGAATAATTTCCACTTTCTTCAGTTTTATTTTGGAACAGCATTTTTTTAAAAGATCACAAAGTTTTAAAAACAACAATAAAGAACTCATATTCATCTCACTGACGTTTGAAACTATGGTCATATGTAGTTATATGAAATAAATCCTCTGGTATAGGTCACGTAAGTAGTCAGACTATTGTAAGTTCTACTTCTTTACACATTCATCACACTCGGTATAAGAAAATATATCAAGGTTTACTGCATAGGTTGTTCATTACCATTTTAATGGGGATTTTCTTTGATCAATAGAACTTGGCTTTGCCATTGCTCTAGGTATTCAGTTAAACTTATCAACTGGAAGACACATGAGCAGCACAATGTCTTGAAAATAGTGGTCATTCAATATATAGTTATTGACTTGAATACGGATGCTTTTCAAACTACAATTAGTTTTCTAAAATCATACAACATTCATTTAACAGGTTTTCATTTGAGAACAGAAAGGGGCAGCATTTCCGTAAGAAGTCCATTCTGCTTCCCATTATCTCTTTTGATATGTTTACTCTTTGATTTATCCGACTGATGCTCTGGCTTCTTGTTCCTTTTTCTCTCCCTCTCTCTGTTACTAAGCAAAGCTATAGTTCCCATCATCTGTCTGCTGACAATTAGAATTAACGTGATTAAATTGGGAATTATCCTATGAACCATAGTAAGCAGCCTCTTTCCCTCCTCTATTGATTTGATTCATTCTTTTTCTTCTATTTCCATTTTAATAATTATTTTACCATTTCACATTAGTTTGCTTCCAATAAATTAAATTAAATGCATCAAAGGGCCTCAAAGCAAATTAGCTTTTTGCGAAGCCAGGTTTTAAAGATCCAAAATACGATTTCGTTTTTCACTCTGTAGACTATAGATATGCATTACACATTAAGAAGAAGCACTTTCAAATTAATTTTCCAGGGCTTCTAAAATATCTGAGAACTTCTAGGCCAAAAGAAGTTTCATCATAAGTCTGCTGTGGCTTTAGGCTCAAAATCATCAGGGGATAAGTCTATGTTAGAAAATATTAGTTGCATTTAAAAAAGTATTGCATGATAAAAATTTCACTCACGTATTATAAATCTGGTTTTCAGCTTTTTCTCTTTCATGGGAAAGAATTTCCTAATTTTGAAAGTTCCCCTACTATTGCTTTTATTTACAGAGAAGCCATTTCATTATATATTTTTAAAAAGTTCAATTCTTTCTCATGTGGAAATTATTGTCTTTCCATCCCCCTATATCCTTGGGACACAGAAAGGTACAAACATAGAATTTATTCCAACAGATGATGTGAAAATAACTTATTTAGAACTGGAAATCTATCTTTGAGAAGACACTAAATAATGTATTTAAGTTCCTACTCTCATCTGCATAATACTCTTGAAGTGGATAAATATAAAAGTGTTTTATGAGAAAGATTTACCCAACCTGTGATATCAAGGACATCAGCATTTCCAGCTCCGGGTGAGCTGTGGTAGAGTCTACAGCGAAGACCCAAGCTTTGGTCTGGTGAGGATTGAGGTAGGTTGACTGACAGGTCGGAAGTGTTGGCAGCTGAGATGCAATGAAGGCCAAGCTCTGACTTAACTGTTCATGAATTCATTCCAGATTTATTGAGCGCCTCTTATGTCATGCTGCTGCTTACCTCTGCCATTTGAATATAAAACATTTTTTCTTATATGGGAATCCCTCTCGGGATAAGTATAGGTTAGTAAAGTAGTAAAACATTCACAGAAAACTCTAGTAAATAAAATAGGTAGAGATGAAGTTTACAGGAGAAAGTGATTCCTTCTAACTGCTAGGATTGGGAAAGGCAAACTGGAGTTCCAGCCCTTGGCTCTCAATGCCTAGTTATTTCCCAGATTGGTCCTTGTTTTCTTCTCTTCATAGACACCATGGGCAATCTTTCTCCCAATGCTCGCTGCTTCCCACTGGTTTCTCTCATTGCTCATCAGGGAATAAGGTGGAATTGTATGTCCTTTTGTCTACATTTTGTTGCAAGATTAAGCAATTTATGTTTTATTATGTTTTTAATGGTATAGTAACAATAAAGAAACAGACAAGAGAAAAATCTTTCAGTATGTGTTACGTTTTTCATTATTTATCTCTTTTAACCTAATATCCTCAGACAAGAGTCTTATAAAGATACTCTTTTTTTCCCCTTTTTTCTTTTAATATACACAGGGGACCAAAGTAAGATTTCATTTTTACCTTCTTTTTTTTTTTTTAAATAGAAGGCACCAGGCTCAGATTTTCTGGTATTTCTTTACAGGAACTGGGGTAAGAATGAGAAGCCAGGACAATGTCCAGAATCAGCTCCTTTAAGGGAAGGCCGCTGGATTTGGGGCTGAGACACTGAAGTGACTCAGGATTCCGCCTGCTCCTGTGCTGGCAACAGCTGCTGGGATCTACCTGCCTCTTGTAATCCCTTCTGTCATTGACACTGCAGACTCTGCCCTCAGCCAGGCCTCTGATAAGACATGGACATATGTCACGGAGTCCCTGGGCTCCTGTGGCTGCTGAAATGCTTTCCTGTCTCAGAGCCTCTTTGGCTGAAGAATAATTGCACATATTTCTCTCCACTGTGCTCTAGGATTCGCTTTCGGATCCGTCCTTTGGCAAACTGGCTTGGATTCTATTTCATTCATGTTCTTCTTCCCTGGTCGCTGGCACCATGCCCCCAGCAGACCTGTGTCTTGACCCTTTCTTTCTGGTTCCCTGGCTGTGATTCACAGAAGACCAGCTCCCCCTCCACGTGACTGTCATGGGCAGACTGCATACCTTTGTGTAATCGTTGAATCGAGACTTCACTATTAAAGTAGACACTGGTCAGACACGAGTCTATTCAATGTGGATAATAGGAATGGCTTTAAAAGGAAACTATGCTGTTATTATTTACGCCAGAAAATTTGAAGATCACGCCACAAATGAGGGAAATTCCAGAAAAATATTTAGGAATGAATCAATGTCCTCAATTATAATTAAAAATGTATATACTGTATTACTATTTAGATCTATATTAGTATTCTATATAATTTTTAATATAATATATAAACTATATATAATACTATTACTATATACTATACTACAAATATGTTATTTCTGAACCCTCTGAAGAATTTGCTATAGATAATTAAATTGAATAATTTGTTCTAATGTAAATATATATAAATATGTATGTATACGTGTGCACATGCGCACAGACATATTGCATACTGTTATTCTATATAAACACAAAAACAGAGCATGAAAATGTTCGCGCTCCCTTTTGGAACACGTAAGTGAACTACATAATGTTATTTTCTAAAATAAAGATTTCTCTAGGTCTCATTTTGCCAGGCTTTTAAACAGTTATGTTTTCACTTTCACAAGAATGGCTGAGGCTTAGCTAACCTTGGCAAGGCGTCTGTAAGTTGTGAATAAAAGGCTGTAAATCGTTAATGTGAATTTAATGTTGGAAACCTTTTCCCTGAAAGTTTTAACACTGTAATTCATTTGTCACCTGAAACAGTGACATATGTGACATTTCCCCATAGCTTATTATGAAATTTCAGGCAATATCTTCAGATAAAATATAGTTCAGAGAACTCACAGGAAACGTTTGCCGGATATTACCGGCAAAAAAAAAACGTTTTATACAGATATTACCAACTCTACTGAAGAGAGACGGATCTGGATGGCCTGGTGGCTCATTGTCCCTCTCTCAACCATGCACATGCATGTGTGGACACACACACAAATTCACATAGACGTGCACACACATACACACCCACACACAGGGTAGATTAGCTGAGAGCTGACTCCACAAGTCTGACTTAGCTCAAGGATGCACAACCCTGTAAATATACTAAAAGCCATTGAATTGTATACTTTAAATGGGTCACTTGGCATGTGAATGAGTATATTTCAATAGAGCTGTTCAAAAAAACAAACAAGTAAGGCAGTTACTGTGGTCCTGAACAACCCCACCCCCAGCTCCCATCTCCAGCAAGACCGCCTCCTCACCTGCTGAATCAAAGAGCTTTCACGTTTCACTGCCTCGTATGCCCTGACCTCATTCCCTATAAATATGTGGAGCATCATTCTCTACTGGGACTCCGGCCATGGGGCACACAGACTCTCAGCCTGGCAGCCGATGAGAGACGAGAGTCTAGGGTAGTGTGTGCACCCTACTACTTCTGTGATGTTAAGCGCCTATACTCCCAGCCCCAATGATCCTATGTTATGTCCACCCTACTGACCACTACTGGTAAATCTCGGCGACACTACTGAATGACAACCACAGCCAGGATTTTTCCGTGATGACATATTCATTCATTCGTTTATTCATTTGTTCAATAAACTGTGCACCAGGATAAATAAGGAGATAGAGCAGTGAATGAGACAGACATTGTTCCTGCTCTCGGCAGCTTACATTATCAGAACACACAATCCCTGGGTCCTTTAAGTGCTATTTTCAGAAGTATTTGCCTATTTTACTAATTGGATTTTTCTATTTTCACTTCTTAAGTTACAATTTGCTTTCCTCTTTTTCTTCAAAAAACAGTAAGTATAGTTGGACCAACCAAGTCCTCTTCACTTTACATATTTTATATTTACCATCATTCATATTTTGTTCCATGATCTCTTTTCTTGAGTATTCTCATTTACAAACCAGGGGTGATTTAAATTTTTTTCAAACCTCTCATCGAGCTTTAAAAATAATTTAATCTTCACAGTTGCTGTGCCAAGTTTATAAATAATAAAAATAAAAACAAAAAACTACATTTTAGTATGCTCGCTGTCTTTTAGGTGTACCGTATTTATGTGTTCTGAATCTGCAGTGTCTTTGTGAAATTGTGTTCCTTTTTGCGATGCCAAAACTGCTATGAAAAACATTGTTTTCGCTTTCTGCTCCCGAACACCTGCACAAAACACTTGAGTCGAGATCAAAGAGAATACAGTCTATTAGAGTGATAAGCAATGGGCCACTGTCACATGAGCATCTGCCTTTCATTACCTCTCAGAACCACAAATTCAAGAACAGAAAGAGCCAGAGATTGAGAGAAATAGCTGTAGAAAAGCAGAAATAAAGGAGAAGAAAAGAAATTTAAGAGGAGAAAGAACCGAAACAAAATTCATTGTCCTCCTACTCCGCATAGAATATGACTTGCTAAATAATTAAAATAAAACATGTTCCTTGCTTATAAATGATTATCATACCACTGCCCAGGCATTTAACCTTGTTTCAGGAGAGGTTTGCTTTCCTCTCGAATGTTAAACTATCGGACAGATGCCTTCACTTTGTTCCTAGGTAGGTTTTTACTAGTGCACATTTTAGGCATTTTTCCCTCTAACACAAGCATTAATAGCTCATCCCTGTTCACCAGATGTTGTCTTCCTTATGCTTGCTTATTATTCTTTCCTCATTACCTCTACCAGTGCGATTTATTTTCCTTTTTCTTTCTCTAAGCCTATCTATTATTTTCCTTTGCAGAAAATCAACATCACTTCGTCCTTCAAACACTGGAGTCTAAAATTCTCCCAGTTAAGATGCTTTATGTTAAAGAAGGGAAAATGCACCAAAGAAGAACAGATTGGTGTGACTGCAGGGCTACTGGCTACTTTACGGGAAGTGATTATAGCAGAACCCTGGACAACCTCAGCTGCAAAAGGAGCTCTATGGCAAAACCCTCTTTTAATCAAACAGAAGTCCTCAGATAAACACTGTAGTCCTCATTAGGCTAATTTGCTGTTTTTCCTCTCGTGCACACTTTGCCACTCCACTTAGAAAAGGTACTCTACATAATGCCAAAGAAAGAAAGGAAGGAAGGAAGGAAGGGAGGAAGGGAGGAAGAGAGGAAGAGAGGAAGGAAGGAAGGAGAGGAGGAGGAGGAAGAATTGGCACATCTTCAATAAGACAACAGACTAACTCACCAAAGATGACCTTCTGGCCCTAAGGAGGTGTTTAGACAATTGATCTACAATGTACACATTATCCAACAACAGTGTGCATTATAATCACCCATCAAAGACACTGACTCTCTAAATGATTTCCTGACATTTCAGAACATCACGGAAGAAGTCTATCTTTCCTTTGGGATTCACATCAGTGTTCGGTATAATTTCCTTGTAAACTCCAGATAGAAATATTCCAAAGAAGGAAATAACAAAACAAAGCCGTAAATATCACAAGTGGTTTATGTTCTTAAAATAAAAATGTTTTGCTAAGATATTTTATGAAAAGCAGAGACTTTTACAGTTTTCTTGTTGTCTCTCTCAACAACTTCCAGAATCAGAACAGGTAGCTAGAGTACACAGGCAGGCACCTGTCATGTGACATAAGGAGCCCCAGGAAGACTTTCTTATATTCTGAACTCCCATTACCAAAGGTACATCCTCAACGGTGAAGCTTTTTAAGCTACTAAGACCAGGGTGGTGCTGACTATCTCAAAGTAGTTACTGGAACAAAGTCTGGAGTCAGATTCCCTTCCTTCTTCTCCTGACTCTATGATTTCTTAGCTATGATGTATTCATGGGCAAAGGCTTAAGCTTTTAAGCTTCAGTTTCCCCTCCTACTAAAATTTGATAATCATATTATCCACATCTTTGGTATGTTCCGAGTATTACATGAGATAAGGCCTATAAGGATTGATCATAACACCTGGCACATGGAAAGTGCTGGGCAGTCACTGACTACGTTCTTATTACTAGTGATTCCTTGGACCAACTCTACTCCTCTGAGGAGGGATTGGGAAATGCGAAATCAGAAGGCAAATGTGGAGATGATAACATTGACCTAGTAAATGGGCCATGATAAATGGTGGTGAGAGGTAACAAAAAGCCATTTTTCTCTCAAGACAATTTTATTTTACCTTCTGAAGTTCAGTTTCCTCCCTTATAAAATGAGGATAATATCAGAATCTCTTTTAGATGATTCTTGTGGGGATTACAGGAGATGAGACAATGTGTATAAAGCTGTTAGAAAACACAAGACGTGGAGCACGGTAACTGCTCATTGACCGTGAGGGGTTATCATGTGTTTCCTTCATTACAGAGAATGATGACATTTTCTCCTTTTTTCTAGTATTGCATTTCATCCTTTTTAAGTGGTAGAGATGAGAAAAGAACTTTCCCTAGTTTCTTTCTGATAGAAAAACATCTCTTTCTCTCTCTCTCTATTTCTCTGTCTCTCTCTTAATTCTCTCTCTCTACTCCTGGAATTATCTAGGTAGGGTAAATAACATTGCACAAGCTCCTGGATGGGTGTCTCTCTGCATGTTTGAGACAAAGACTGAGAGAAAGCTCCACATGAGAGAAAGTATAATTTGAATATCGGGAAAAATTAAGGCATCTCCCAGGCTGGGAGAGAACCAAGGTTCACAGTTGAGTCAACACTGCAAAGCAGACAACAGGAGAGGACTCAGAGCAGCAAAACAGGTTAATCAAGGGAAAGTGATGACGTGGGAATATGAGGAGAACTTGGGGAGCGATAAAGCCTCTCCAGGGCACAGATCGGGGGTCTCAGACAACTCGAGATCCAAAAGATATAAACTCAAACTTTTATGTCTTAATATTTCTGCAAATCAATTTTAGCTTGCTGTTTGAGCATGGAGTTTTCTGGGTGTTTCTGTAAGCCATAGCTATTTTTACTTTATCTGTAATCAAGCCTAGATTATGCTCAAAATTTAAATAATACAGAGAACATCGACTTCAGAGAGACTTTGGCCACACAGTTGTTCTGCCACTAACCATACAGAAGACATTGTGGATGGTTGTACATGCTTGGACCTTAAGCTCTTCATTGGTAAAATATATCAGACTAAATGACTAATACATTCTTATCAATAATCTATCTTCTCAACCTTCTTCACTGTAAAGGGTTACGTGACAAAGCAAGAAGGAATATAATTTGAGAAGTAAAATGACATGATTTAAAAAATATATATGTATATATATACACACACAAAATAAAACATTGGGATATTGGCCTTTTAGCCTTAAATATATAATGTTCATAGATGTGTTAATTACCATATGGAATTAGATTATTTACACCTGAGATAAAGCAGTTTTTAAAAATATCCTTGTCAGATCCGTGAAGATCTGCATGTTTTTTGAAGGACTGCCAAGTAAGATTTCGAGTGATAGTTGCTACAGCTAAAATAGGGTATGTATATGAGGGCTAACTCCACATCCCACCCACCTTGTTCGACAAGCTAGAGGTCACTCGTCAGAGCCTCAGGGAACTTAACACTGCCGGGAGACAGGGATTTCTTGTAATGCTTAATAATTTAAGTCATTGTCAGTCCATCCTTTTGGAGCTGCTATCATTTGGGAATAGTCATAAACTCGCCTTTAGTTCAGTCAGTTTCCTTTAAGCTTGATATGAGCTCATAGACAGGAATATAATGACATTCAATGCAAGCCAGAAACAGGTTGGATTTATCACAAGAACAGACTTGGACTGTCATACAACCTGTATACAGCATGAGCTGCTACAACAGGTGTGCATATGACTACATAGAAGGTCATATATCATGTGACCACGTGGGTTGCGGACAATAATTATGGACTATAGATATGGATGATTCTATCGAAGAATGCACATTTATACAAATGAAATAATTTAAGTATTCATATTGGTTTTGTTCTTTTAAAAGCTAGGATAAACATGGTTAATACTGATGAATAATTAAAGTGATACATTAATATTTTCTGATATCTTAGTATTACGCAATTTCAAATTCAATTGCTTCCCTAAACCAGCATGAGTTACACATAAGCGGGTTGTAGGAATCGTTTCTTTCTCTGTATGGGCTGGAGGCACTCTGCACATGGACATTACACAGCAGTGTCTGTTTAACTTCAGAAACAGTCCTGGCCCTGAGCAAACAGAGATTAGGATGGATAAAGTCAAAGAGCATTTTCTAATAGTGATTATATAGTTCAAACAATATTGAGCAAGTAACATATACACCTGAACTACTGCTGAGAGAACAGTGGTGAGGAATGATAAAAGCACTTAGCCATTGGGGCAAACTAAGGAGTGGCCACAGAGCATCCTATTGAAAAAGAAAGAAAATCCTAGTGAAAATATGAGAGGAATGAACAGCAAAGCACGTGACTCAATGAGGTCTGATCCATGGCTACAGAGAATAGTTTAAGAGATATCTTGTCAATCGATGTGGAAAGCACAAACTCAGTAACTCTCATTACTCCCTTGTAACGCTTGTAAAGCATTACAGGACTTTCAAGTAGTTTGCATGTGTAAAATGCATTGGAAAATGTAAAATAAAAAAACCCCACATTTTTATGTTTCTGCAATTTCACTATTTTACAAGGTGTCCTGATTAATGTATCAGGGAATCTCTCAGTCATATGACTTATCATGCTTCTGCTGGAGTTGATGAAGCATTCCTTTGATCATTTAAAGTAATCCCCTTGCCAAATTTCAATATTTGGTTTTCAAGAATAAACCACAATTTCTTCTTAGGTTTTCATTTAATTAAATTTCTTGCTGACATCAATGCCCAAATTGTGAACACCCATATTAAATTTTTGAAGTTCAGAGAGGTGCAATTTATGTGTGTGTCCAATAACACTACGATAGTGTATTCCTGTCTAGGCATGCCTCTGGCAACGGCTGTAAGGTCAATTTCAGTTTTAAGTTTGGAAAACAGTTGAGAAGCCAGGTTATGAGAGGATTTTGAAATCACAGCTTAGACTTGGCAAAGAAAGTCCTAACATTTTCTATACAAACAAATGAAATGCCAGAGCAGACTCTCAATGTCAGAGCTTTTGACAGAAATCTGGTTTGGCTCAATTGGAGTTTGCTGTGTGTACTGAGACAATTTGACCTAGAAAGAAAATGCTCTCTACAAACAAACAGTGAAGCTGAAGGGAAATTAAAATGATTTTTAGTGGTTGACCCTAGTTCCATACTAGACAATCATGAGAACGTAATAATTATTATCTGAGCCTAGATTGTGGAATAATGACCATTGTAATTATGAAGTTGCCAAGTAATTTCAGATTTATTTAGTTATTTAAACATAGAATCATAAAAGGTAGAAACTGGAAAATATTTTAGGAATCATATCCCACTGCAGCAATATTTTATATGAGAAACTCAAGCTTGTTTCCAGTAACACCCTTGAATTATATATATCTGAAATTTTAGAATCATAATATAAAAGCATTTTTAAAATTAAAGTATAATTTACATACCATAAAATTCACCCTCTTTAGTATACAGTTCCACAAGTTTGACAGATACAAAAGTTGGCTAATCACCAGCACATTCAAGATATAACAGTCCCAACACTCCCAAAATTCCTCTGAGCATCTTTGTAATCAACCTCTATCTCATCTCCAGATCCTGAAAACCACTGATATCTTTTCCATTTCTATACCTTCGCCACAGAACCCACATTTTAATAGCAGGAAAAATGCACCTGTCTATTTTTCAAGATGTTTGAAGGAAAGAGTATTATAAAATACTGCTTATACATTATAAGGCAGTTTCCTAAATGTGAACAAATAATACTTAAGACTGGCTCCTGGAGTAGTAATTTCTCCCTGCCATACTTCCACACCCAGGGTTGGTGAAGGGCATTTGAGTCTTCTTGGCAGAGTAATTTGAAACCCCTTCAAATTAATACTCTAAATATTTACTCAAAACTTTTTAGAAGAGAAGCCTAGCACCTAGTTGAGTGCAAAGGCAGAAAAGGAGGATTCTAGAAGACAGCAACCTCCTTCTTACATAAGCCACTTAGCCAAACAAACACACAGCAATTAACCAATATTCTTGGAGCACACAAGCTTTGCTGTGAGCAGAATGGACAAGAGCATCTTATAGACTCCTTCAGGCAGCTTAACCAAGAATTCCTTTTAATGCATCCAGTAGTCTCTTTAGGAAGAATTCTGATAAATACAGTTTTCTTCTTTGTTTTACACTTTCAGGGCTGTTTTATTGCTTAAGTTCCCAAGCTATTGCCAGTCTGACTTCTGTCCTTTCACTATCATGCATCATCTCTACACCTCACCTGAAGAGCTCAGCAAACCATCATGCTCCTCTCAACACTTTAGGAGTCTCATCCTCTCCCCTAAATCCCATGGTACCCTGGGGAGGTGACCAGTTGTGTAGGAGAAAATTGCCCCTTCTGCTGGTTACTAGAAGAAGAGGGGTGGGAAAAATGCTGTTGTGTTTTTAGAACCAGCACTGAAATTTGAACTAAGTTTTCGCATAGAAATAGAGTTTAAATCAAGCTTAGATTTTTAATACTCTAAAGGTATAACACATTAAGGTATTTTTCGTTTGTTCGTTCCTTCCTTCCTTCTTTCCTCTATGTTTGAGGCACTGGGCTCATCACTGGATATATTCCTTGCCCTCAGAGAGCCCAGATGAAGTGAGGTTAAATCAGCTTCTATAAGCTCATCTAAGATTCTCCCACATTTGGTTAAATCATTTCTTATGGAAAATGTGACTCATTTAAGTTCTGAACAGTAGATTTACAAACAAACTTTGTAATCCCAAAACCATTTATCAATTTGGAGTTGCTTGCATATTAAAAATGAACTTGTCCTCTATTAATCATTAATATCTGATTCTTATTAAATTGAAGTACCATTGATTTAATTGGAGTGAGGGAGAAAAAAGCCTGATTGCTATCACTGAGTTTTGGATTTAAGAAATTCTCTTTTCCCTTGCTGCAGATATGTGCCACATGAGATTTAACAAAAAGAAATAAAACCCAACTATTAAACTCATCTTGTTTGCTTCTTCTTTCCCCACAAATTAGAAATGGAAGCTTGTCATCAACATTACATGATTGGTTGCATTTTAATATTCAGTGTCTAATGACTGGCATGTGATAAATCTCTCATTAAAATATTCATGAATAATCAGATTAAATGTCACATCTCCAAAGAAAGATCATCTGATCAGGGGTACCATCAGTTAATTTCTTTATTTGTTTGTAAAGCACTATTAAAGTGAAAGCAATCAGTATGAAAAACCTCTCTATTGGTGTGTTAATTACATATAAATTATGTGTTGCCTTGCACTTGGAACAGCAGAGAAAAATCAGAAAATGCCATTTCCTCCATTTTTAAGAAAAATGGATGGAATCACTTTTCATCAATGCTCTAATAATTTTTTCTACCAATATGCTACCTCTGTGTTGATTGGCACAACTCTTCCAAGCAAGGATGAAGAGCAGGAGCTCTGATTTTCAGGATGATTTGAGAATAAGACACTGTGGGCAATCAAGAGTTTTGGTTACAAGAGAACTGCATTGAGGACGGTGTCAAGATGGCAGCATAAGTGGACTCTGAACTCACTTCCTCCTGTGGACATGACAAATTTACAATTACTCTTGAAACTACTGCCCCTGAAAGAGAACTGAAAACTGGATAAAAAGACCCCCCATAACAAGGGATGGTGCTGACTGAGGTGGAAGAGGGAGAAATTCCTTTCTGGAGAGAAGTAAATGCCACCTTTGTGAGCTGTGGCACTTCACGGCCAGCCAGGAGCAATCCTAAGGTGCAAAGCCTTCCGTGGAGGAGTGGGGGATCTGAGTGGGGGAACGTTACTGCTATAACCAGCTTTTGGACTCAGCACAACCAAGATGAGTATCATAATATCTGGCTTTGCTGGCTACTGACAACAACAGGGAATACCCCCAGAAAAGCTAACAGACATAAGGGAAATAAAAGCCAACTCTTAAAGGGCCCACACAGAAATTCACCTGTTTTGGCAAGCAACCTAAATCACTAGAAACAAAGGTACACAGAACTTTGGTGAAAAGAGACTCACCCAATGGGCTCTGGGTACATCTTGGTGAGAGGTGACACTTCTCCATGGACTGAGACATTGGCAGGAGCCATCGTTGTGACCTAGTACAGGCATGCTGATACAGAGGCTTGCAGACACCATTGGAGTTCTTCCCCTGGCCAGTTAGCCCAGGGTCTGCCCCACCCACTAAAGCACCAATTTAATCCAGATCAGCTAGGGCAGGCAGCCCACCCTAGGGACTGTCCCCACCCAGAAGCAAGGCTTGGGCAACTTGTGGCAATGTATAGGTGGGGTACCTAGAACCTCTCCAGCCAGGCCAAGGGTGGGGGGTAGGGGGTTTGCCCACCTCTGCAAGGCAGGGCATGCACAAGGAGCAGGTGGAGTGTGTGGGGTGTTGGTGGAGTGTGGGGTCTCTGCAGTGGCATGACTGGGTCTGCTTCAGTGGGTCAGGGGGTGTGCATGGGGCAGGACTGTGTTGACAGGGTGTGTGGCCCTGTGGGTGGTGAGGCTTGTCAGCTGCAACAGAATGTGACTCTCAAACAGCCACATGGGGGATCAGTCCAAACCTCCAAAGCCTGAAACAGTTGGGTCCTCCCATGTCTGGGGCTGGTCCAACTCACCTGCAAACCTGAGGGAGCTGATAACAGCCTTGCATGCCTGAGGCCTACAGCAACTGTAAGACCTTGAGCTTAGCACCCAGCCACCCTGAGAGCCTACTCACTTAACAGAAAAACAGCAACAGGAGTGTGCTATTAAACATTGCAGTCAACTGTGCTGGTGGTCCCCATGCCCAAGAAAGTGACTGAAGGGTCCATAGCAGCCACATGCACCTGAGCATTACAACCAGATGGTCAGGAGGACAGCCTAGCCTTCCTGGGCACCTGCAGTGAGCAACCCTGCCACAACAGAAGGACACATGTAGCCCACACAGGGGACACTCCTGGAACATTTGGAACTGTTGATGAGAGGGAAGCACACCAATGGGCCCCTTAAGGCATCTCTTACATAAGGGCACATCTCCAAGATTGGGAGACATAGCTGACCTACCTAATACATAAATATAGACACAGAGAAAGAGGCAAAATGAGGAGGCAAAGGAACACATTCCAAGTAAGGGAACAGGAAAAAAACCCAGAAAGAGAAGTAAATGAAACAGAAATAAACTATCTACCTGAAACAGAGTTCAAACAAAAAGTCATAAGGATTCTCACTGATCTTGGGAGAAGAATGGATGAACTCAGTGAGAACTTCAACAAAGAATTGAATAATATATATAAAAAAAAAACCCAATCAGAAATGAGGAATATAATACTGGAAGTGAATAGTTCACTAGAGGGACTCAATAGGAGAGTAGATGATATAGAAGAACAGATCAGCGAGCTGGAAGGAAGACTAGAGGAAATCACCCAAGCTGAACAAATAAAGAAAAAAAATTAAAAAGAACAAGGACAGTCTAAGTCACCTCTGGGACAATATCAAGCACACTAATATTTGTATTATAGGTGTCCCAGAAGGAGCGGAGAAAGATAAAGGGGCAAAGAATCTATTTGAAGAAATAATAGCTGAAAACATTCCTAACTTACTGGAGGAAACAGACACCCAAGTACAGGAAGCAGAGAGCGCCAAATAAGATAAAAACCCAAAGAGGCCCACACCAAGGCACATTATAATTAAAATGTCAAGAATTAAAGATAAAGAGAGAATGCTAAAAGCTGCAAGAGAAAGATAATAAGTTACATACAAAAGAAACCACATAAGGTTATCAGCTGACTTCTCAGCAAAACCATTATAGGCTGAAAGGGAGTGGCATGATATATTTAAAGTGCAGAAAGGAAAAAATCTACAGCCAAGAATACTCTACCTGGCAAGGTTATCATTCAGAATGGAAGGAGAGATAAAGAGTTTTCAAGACAAGCAATTCTAATAGAGTTTTTCACCAAGAAACCAGTCTTACAAGAAATGCCAAAAGGAAAAGAAAAGACTACAAATAGGCATAATAAAATTATCAAAACAAAAGAATAAAATCACTGGTAAAGGTAAATATACAGTAAAGGCAGCAGATCACAGAAACCTATAATAAATACACAAAAAATTAAGAGAAACGAACCTAAACACAATATTAAGGAAAGCCACCAAACCAAAATGGAAGAGAGCAAGAGAAGAGAGCAACAGAGAAGAATCACTAAAACACTTAGAAAAAAGTAACAAAATGGCAATAAGTCCATTCTTACCAAGAGCTACTTTAAATGTCAAAGGACTAAATGCTCCAATCAAAAGGCATAAGGTTGCCAACTGGATAAAAAATCGAGAGCCATATATATGACACTTCAGACCTAAAGATGCTCGCAAACTGAAAATAAAGGGATGGAAAAAGATACTCCATGCAAACGTCAATGAAAAGAAAGCTTGGGTGACAATATTTACCTCAGACAAAATAGACTTTAAAACAAAAACTGTAACAAGAGACAAAGAAGGGCACTACATATGATAAAGAGAACAATCCAACAAAAGGATATAACACTTGTAAATATCTATGCACCCAACATAAGAACACCTAAATATATAAAGCAATTATTAATAGACATAAAACAAGAAATAACAGTAACACAATAATAGTAGAGGGACTTTAACACTCCACTTACACCAATGGATAGATCATCCAAACAGAAGATCAATAAGGAAACATTGGCCTTAAATGACACATTAGACTAGATGGAATTATATACATACAGAACATTCCATCCAAAAACCACAGAATACACATTCTTTTCAAATGTACATGGAACATTCTCCAGGATAGACCACATATTAGGCCACAAAACAAGTCTCCATATATTTAAGAAGATTGAAATAATTCCAAAAGCATCTTTTCTGGCCACAAAGGTATGAAATGAGAAATCAGCTACAGGAAGAAAATCAGAAAAGCCACAAATGTGCAGAGAGTAAACAAAATGCTAGTGAACAATGATTGGGTTAATGAAGAAATCAAAGGAGAAATAAAAAAGTACGTGGAGACAAATGAAAATGAAAATATGACATGCCAAAATTTATACGATACAGCAAAAGCAATTCTAGGAGGGAAGTTTATAGCAATACAGGCCTACATCAACAAAAAAGAAAAATCTCAAACAAACAATCTAATAGTGCACCTAAAGGAACTGGAAAAAGAAGGGCAAACAAAGCCCAAAATCAGCAGAAGGAAGAGAATCATAAAAATCAAAGCAGAAATAAATGAACTAGAGACTAAACAAACAATAGAAAAAATCTATGAAATGAAGAGTTGCTTCTTTGAAAAGATAAACCAAATTGGCAAACCTTTAGCTAGACTCACCAAGAAAAAAAGATAGTAGGCTCAAATAAATAAAACCAGAAATGAAATAGGAGAAATTACAACGGACATCTCAGAAATATAAAAGATTATAATAGAATACTATGAAAAGCCATATGCCAACAAATTGGATAATCTATAAGAAATGGATAAATTCTTTGAATCATACTACCTTCCAAAACTGAATTAAGAAGAAATAGAGAATTTGAATAGACCCATCACCAGTAAGGAGATAGAAAGAGTAAGTAAAATCCCCAAAAAATAAGAGTCCAAGACCAGATGGGTTCCCTGGTAAATTCTATGGAACAGTCAAAGAAGAATTAATACCTTACCTACCCTTCTCAAACTCTTCCAAAAAATTGAAGAGGAAGGGAAGCTTCCTATCTCATTCTGCAAAGCCAACATTACCCTGATACCAAAACCAGATAAGGACAACACAAAAAAAGAAAATTACAGGTCAGTATCACTGATGAATATTGATGCAATAATCTTCAGCAAAACACTAGCAAATAGAATACAACAATGCATTAAAAAGATCACACACCATGATCAAGTGGGGTTTATTTCAGGGATGCAGGGATGGTTCAACTTCCAGAAATCTATCAACAACAACACATTAACACAACACATCAACAAAATGAAGAATAACAATCACATGATCATCTCAATAAATGCGGAGAAAGCATTTGACAAGATACAGCATCCATTTATGATAAAAACTAAGAATAAAACAGGTACAGAAGGAAAGTACCTCAAAGTAATAAAGGACGTATATGACAAACCCACAGCTAATATCTTTCTTAATGGGGAAAAACTGAAAGCTATCACTCTAAGAACAGGAACCAGACAAGGATGCCCACTTTCACCGCTCTTACTTAACATAGAATTGGAAGTCCTAGCCAATCAGGCAAGAGAAATAAATAAAAGGGATCCAAATTGGAAAGGCAGAAGTAAAACTGTCACTATTTGCAGATGACATGATTTTACATGTAGAAAACCCTAAAGAATCCACCAAAACACTTTTAGAAATAATAAATGAATTTGGTAAAGTTGCAGGATACAAAATCAACATACAAAAATCAGTTGTGTTTCTACACACTAACAATGAAGTAGCAGAAAGAGAAATTATGAATACAATCCCATTTACAACTGCAACAAAAAATAAAATACCTAGGAATAAACTTAACTGAAGAGGTGAAAGATCTGTACACTGAAAACTATAAAACATTGTTGAAAGAAATTGAAGAAGACACAAAGAAATGCAGATATTCTGTGCTCTTGGATTGGAAGAATTAACGTAGTTAAAATGTCCATACTTCTTAAAGCAATCTACAGATTCGATGCAGTGCCTATCAAAGTTCCAACAATATTTTTCACAGAAATAGAACAAAGAATCCTAAAATTTGTATGGAACAAGAAAACACCCCAAACAGTCAAAGGAATCCTGAGGAAAAAGAACAAAGCTGGAGTTACCATGCTCCCTGATTTCAAAATATACTACAAAGCTATAGTAATCAAAATAGCATGGTACCGGCACAAAAACAGACACACAGATCAATGGGACAGAATCAAGAGCCCAGAAATAAACCTATACATCTACAGACAGCTAATTTTCAACAAGGGAGCCAAGAACATACAATGGAGAAAGGAGAGTCTCTTCAATAAACGGTATTGGGAAAACTGGACAGCCACATGCAAAAGAATGAAAGTAGAACATTATCTTACACCATGCACAAAAATTAACTCAAAATGGATTAAAGACGTGAATGTAAGACCTGAAACCATTAAAGTTCTAGAAGAAAAGATAGGCAGTACAATCTTTGACATCAGTCTTAGCAGCATTATTTCAAGTACCATGTCTGACGGGGCAAGGGGAACAACAGAAAAAATGAGCAAATGGGACTACATCAAACTAAAAAGCTTCTGCACAGCAAAGGAAACCATCAACAAAATGAAAAGACAACCTAACAATTGGGAGAAGATATTTGCAAACCATATACGATAAGGGGTTAATATCCAAAATACATAAGGAACTCATATATCCCAACAACAAAAAAAGTAACAACCCAATTGAAAAATGAGTAAAAGATCTGAACAGACATTTCTCCAAAGAAGACATACAGATGGCCAACAGACATATGAAAAGACATTCAATATCACTAACTATCAGGGAAATGCAAGGCAAAACTACAGTGAGATATCACCTCACTCCCCTCAGAATGGCTATAATTAACAAGACAGGAAATAACAAGTGTTGGAGAGAATGTGGAGAAAAAGTAACTCTCATCCATTGCTGGTAGGAGTGCAAACTGGTGCAGCCACTATGGAAAACAGTATGGAGATTCCTCAAAAAATTAATACAATTGCCATACAATCCAGCTATCCCACTGCTGGGTATTTATCCAAAGAACATGAAAACATGAATGTGTAAAGATACATGGACCCCTAGGTTCATGGTAGCATTGTTCCCAAGACTTGGAAGCAACCCAGGTGCCCATCAAGTGATGAATGGATGAAGAAGATATGGTATATATACACAATGGAATACTACTTAACCATAAAAAACAATGAAATTCAACCTTTTGTAACAACATGGATGGACCCTGACAGTATTATGTTAAGTGAAATAAGTCAGAGGGAGAAAGTCAAATACCGTATGATCTCACTCATAAATAGAAGGTAAAAACAACAAACAATCATATAGAGAAAGAGATTGGATTGGTGGTTCCCAGAGGGGAAGGGGGTAGAGAGGAGGGAGAAAGGGGTAATTAGACACATGAGTATGGTGATTTGTTGTAATTAGTCTTTGGGTGGTGAACATGATGTAATCTACACAGAAAGCAAAATGTAATGATATACACCTGAAATTTATATAATGTTATAAATCAATGTGACTGCAATAAAAAAACCCAAGAGAACTGTATTATCATAATCTTGTAGTGAGCAGCTGATTTCATTAAAAGTCTTTGCGCTTAATTTGGTAAATATGTACCAACGCTTACTAGGGGTGAACTGAAGTAAAAGGGATACATTTAGGTAGTATAAAGCTGGAGTTGGTGTCTTGGGAAAATACATCTTTCCTTCTTTCAAGGAGAGCCAAAAGTGCCCCAGAACTGGCCCATTAGGCTCTCTCAGCATGGGGCCGATCACATTGTAGCCTTGCTGCCGGAAGGCATAGGGAAAAAGGCTGCCATCGCTTTTGGAGGGGACTCAAAAATTACACCTACTGACTCCCCACACATTATATATGACTTTCTAATGCAATATCCTTGTATCTATTTTATAATCAAAATTTTATATTCATTTTTCCCTGAAGGTTACTGATAACCAAATATGCACGCTGTACAGATAATAACTGTTTTTATGTGCAATTTATTATGGAATTATATGATAGCCTATCACGTAGCTCGTGATTAACTCTATACTAACATCAAAACCATATGGTATCCTATCCATTTATGAAACAAAGCTATCTCCTTAATGTCATTTACTGTAGGTTAACTTATGATTTGGCAGAAATGCTATAGAAGAACAGTACCTCTTCTCAGATGTAGAATTTTCAGCAAATAGAAATGCATCAACCTTGTTAATTTTCACCTTCGTTCTGTCCAACACACAGTGGCTCTGGGGCCAAAAGTTATCAGCCATCCAAACTTTGCACTTTAGAGTTGTGGAAGTATTTGGTAGACCTTGAGTTTAGAAATGCATCTAGTCTTGAAAGTATAATCTACCATGGTGTACACACAGAAATATCTCAGGATTGGGTGTCCCCCACTGGGAAGAGAAAAGTGTTCATATTGTGAAACCTGAGGCCAACAATTTATTGAAAATGGGACAAGGGAAGAAAAGGCAGTTTCCTACTATTTCAGAACATCTACCTTTGTTTTTCATGATGTTGACTGGGGGAAAGCTTTCATTCTCTCAATTCAGTTACTTCTTCCAATATTTTTTATATTTTGCTTATGCAATTTTCTTATGTGTATAGTCACTTAAGTGGCCACATCATTTACAAATCAGCTCACCCAAGTTGCTAATTCATGTAAATAATAAACCTTTGACTATAAATCCAGAGCCTTGTTGAATTCTAATACGGCTTTCAATGTCTATGTCACAGATCATAATTTTATATTCTTCATGACTACATGATTGTTTGTAATTTTATATCTTTAATTACACTTAAAAATAATAGATCCTATTAAAATATAGGCCAACATTTACTGACAGTCTTTACAAATTTCACAAAAATAGGCAAAGATTTTTAAAAAGACTTTGGATTACAAGCATTATTCTACATCATAGTTAGGATCTTATGCTTTTCATTTTTGTCCAGAATTTGTTATTAATTTTCAAATAATTAACTTACAATATTCATTGGATATTCACTGTACATTGTATCTCAATAGTTTTTATGTTAAAATCAGATCTTTAAATTCTCAGTTTTTCCAATCTTACTATCATTGGATGCAAATATATTTGAGACATTTTATATTTAGTTCTGAAAGTTACGTTTGCTGTCCTATGTTGCTCATACATGTTTAACACCATCTTTTCCTAAATGTAAAATAAGAAAACTGTACTCACATGAAATGAAAATTGCAATTTATTTTTTTATTTCAAGCCTTAAAAGCCCTACAGTAGTTTTGGGAATAGGTATGGGAATTTACAAAGGAAAAACATGACCTCTAAGAGTCCACTGAGGTTTCCTGATTTAGTCATTCTTTCCAATTCAGATAATGACTCCCTCAGTCTTCATTTGATGAAAATGAAGCACATAGAGATATAGTGACACGTCTATGGTCACCTCTGTGAGACCAAAGCCAACTCTGTCTTATTTGCAGAATACTGCTTTTCCTAGAAGTGGCCCTGACACATGGTAAGCACGTCATACATACATATTGTTTGAGTAAATGATAGAGTATTTACAAACAAGTGATTATAAATGAAATTTTAGAAGTATTTCCTGAAATCTTTTGGGCAGGCTTTAAATAATAGACTACATCAAGTTTTGAAAATTTCTAGTTGGTAGAACAATGACACAAGAAAGTATTGATTGATTGATTTAAACTTGGAGATAGGTCAAGCGAGATGTATGTGAATGAGAGATTCTTAAAAATTACCAGCCAGTATGTAGTTCACTGCGAGAAATTTAAGAATTGCCCAGATCTTAATAAACCACACACTTGAGGGATCCAAAGAGGTGCTACATGACTACATAGAGAATTTGTCCTTTTCAGAACTCTTGCTTTAAGAAAGAAAGATATTACAACCTAGAGATGAGTAACAAGAATTTTGAGGAGACTAGAAACTTTCTCTTGTAAAGAACAAATGAAGAAACTGTCATCATTTAGCGTGGTTGATAAATACATTTTCAAGAGAGCATTTGGTATTCATTAAGTACTCAAAGGCTGTCAGGTAGAAAAGGGTGCAGACTTCTTTTGGAGCAGAACTGAGAGCAATGATGGAGTGCATGAGGGTAGATTCTAGCTCAGCGCAATGCGCTCCCGTAATAAGAAATGCCCACAAAGGAAATGGGTCCCAGACATCTATGATTCAGTGGAATTACTTTCGGAAAACATGAATTTCATCCTCTCAAATTCTTCCAATGTGATGACTTACAGTGACCATTTCAAATCCTTACTTTCCTTTCAATGTAGTTTAAAAATTCATGTTTGAGAACATAGTACTCCATGCATTACATGGGTAAATTTATTTTATGAAATAAAATTTCTTAGCTATCCAATATCTAAGCCTCCTTAAAATATGAAGAAGTCTAATACAATACAAAGCTTATTTCTCCCTAATGAATTCATCATCTCATCATTTCTTGTGCTAACAACTGATGGCAGTTTCTGCATTAAATATTTTCCAAAAATAAGGTTTTGGTTTGCTTTGACCACTAGTACTCGTGAACAGATGTAAAAAAGGTTTCAGCTTTCTCTAATAATAAATAACTTTCCAAAAGAAAATTATTTTTCATACTGCCTACTTTATAGTTCCAATAACTGGTAACAACCCAATAAATCTATCTTTGATGGTAATTATCAGGGTCAATAGAAATTTTAGAGAATGAAGGGGGAAGTAATCCCTTGCAAGAAATCATTTGATATAATACATTCTTTGGTGTAAAATATTCCATTATTTAAAACATTTTACATACTAACATACACAAATACTATCAAAATGATACACCTAGGGAAACCATTCAACTGCTATGTTCTACATTTTAAAATACACTATACATTTTTGATAAAGTAATAGCTTTATAACTTTATTTTGAGAAACCACATTTAAAGAAGAGATCAGTGTTAACTTCCTATGAGTTTCGGTAGAGGTATTATTAAAAATATTTGACATATGACAAAGATACTAAATCTGTCACGCCTACCTTAGCCCCTAAGTTTCTAGGTTGTGTGAACTTCCCAGTGTGGCTGACCCAGAGGAAGGGGGTAACTCAAGGGAAAAGATTCAGGACAGCAGCCATCTGCCAGCCAGCGTAAAAGTGCATGGAACATGCAGTGTATGACACGCATTCATTATTTTTCAGCAAGTATATTTCAAAACTATGTTCAATATGGAAATAGATAACATCAGTCAAGAGCACGAATCACGCCATCAAAGATGTCAAAATAGATTGCATTAAAAGACTGAACTGGAAGGTTATCTCATAAGTATGTAAAAGTTTGAGGCCACACTCATTGCGCATGCTTATTTCTTTACAATGAATAGGCAGCATACAGAGTAGGTTGTCATGAGTCTCCATTTCCCTTCACGAATCATAGCCCGCAAGCAGTGTGCCAAGACCATTCCGGAAGTGCTTGCTAGTGCCCTAGTTCTGATCCTTTGATCTGGCCTGTGTGGGATAACCGCTTTTGCTTCTGGGCTCTTAACACTAGGTCCCTCTTTGCTCATGTACTTGCTTCAAGTCAAGTCTTTAAGTACTGACCTGTTAATTTGATGGGGAAGTTTTTGCTCCTTCCAATGAATTCCAAGTTTTTGACAGGACAATCTGGTACTCTGGCTCTTGAGTTGTCTAATGCCATGCTCTAGATCCACAAGGAACTCATCTTCCCTTGAGAGACCAAGATTGCCTGCATGCTGAGATAATGGGAGTGCTTTGAAGCCCATTTCAGTCTAAAGAATTACTTCTTGCTTAAATGAAGAGGAAAAAGATGTCTCATGTGCACAAGCATTTCTACGTAGCAGTACCAAATAGCTCTTTGGAAAAACTGGATATACATGTTATTGTACAATCCATCACACATATATATGTAACCACCTGCTCATTCACAAACACACATAAATTAGTCTATACTTAGTGTATGGCTTTTCCAAACCAAACAGAGCAACGAAACTAAAGAATTAAGGCTGAAATTTAAAACCAGCTAAGTTGCATAAAAGAAGGAATAGCAAACATAGTCACTAATTCATTTTGCCCTTTACGGTTCCTCCACAGACCTGAAAACAGTCTTCTATATTTTGAAATGCATCTATATTCTAGATGTTTTTAAACCTGTCTGACCTAAAAAGTGAAGCTGGAGAGAAGAATATTATAACTGTAATTCAAACCGTGATCTGAGACAATAACAATGCTCTAAAATAACAGGTTGCAAAACGCACAACATAAAGATTTCTATACACAATTGTGAAGTCCCCTGGCTTAAAATTCAAATTTTACATATTAGCTAAGTCAGTTTTCTTTGAAGCTTTTAAAGAATTAGACATTCTTGGGGAATTATCTGAAGGAGTCATCACAATCAGTGTATCTCTAAACTTCAGTTTGAGAATCTTTTGCTCATTCTTTTAATCCTGACCAACGAAGCATTTTTTCCCAGTTATGGTACAAAATTGGTTTCTTTAGCATAATCAATCAGCTCTTATTTGATCAACTATGCAGTTAACATGAAGTGATACGTATTTTCATACATAATGCATAGAAATGTCAAGCAGTCGATTTAGGAAATGAATGAAAATGAGCCTGGAACTGCAAAAGCAGCAGGGACTTGTGGAGTTAGAGATGACCTGAAAGATTTGCGACTGCAGAGGGACCTCCATTTTAACCTGTAAGGTTAGCACCAGCATGCTACAGTTTAAATGAGATAAATACACAGAGGGGGGACCATAGCACTTGAAACACAGATAGGCGATAAACTGAGCTATGCTAATATGATAACTTTTATTTTAATGAAGATACTATCTAAGAAAGAAAAGTATTTCATTTTTGGTAATTTTTTTCTCTCTCTTTGATCTAGTCCTTAATTCATGATGAATTTATTTTTGTGTATGCTGTAAATAGTGAAGAAAACTCCCTACCGCCCAGCCCTCACCAGTTGTCCATTTATGATTCAGTAAATAAATATGTTTTACAAGACTGGATGTCTATTTTAACTATATATTAAAATATATGATTTGGCCTCATTCTTGGAGTGCTGTTTTCTTTCACACAATTACATTTCTATTTTTGCATCTTTACTTACTGCTTTCTTTAGTGCTGGTTTTATATGCTTTAACATGTAGTAGGAAAGTTCACTCTCCTGCTCTTTCACTATATTGTTTATTCTTGCATATTGTTAACATATAGACGTCAGAATCTTTTTTCTTGATTTGTTTTCTTCAAAAATCCTAGTTGGGATTTTTTGGATTCAATTCAGTTAATAAATTAATGAGCACCATTGACATTCATAACATATATAACACAGCTTTCTCAATAACATACGTAGTACACTTATACATACGTACATGTATATACATACATGTGTACATGTACACAAAGAGTATACATCACCTTTTTCAAACTTCTTGGTTGCATTTGATTACAACTTACTTTTGAAAACTGTTCCCCAGGTCTTTGCTTACACTAGCTTATTTGATGGGGTGTTCTTCCTTTCACTCCAACTGTCCACTGCTTCTGTAAGTAATTCCCAGGTGGTATCACAAGAGAGAAACCTCAAGAAGCACTCTCCACCATAGGGATTTATAATCCTGTCCTCCCACTTCCTGTTACAACGTAGTGTTCAGAGAGTAACCCACCCATCACACTACAATGTAATTGCTATTTGCTCCCCGTTAGTCTGCATGTTTCTCGATGAAAGAAGGTTTAATTCTTATATTCCAAGTCCCTAGCAAGTTTCTAGCATACTCTAGATGTCTGGTAAATCTTGGCAAAAATGTGATAAGAAAACTGTGTAGTTAAAAGCAAAGAAATTAGTACTTAACTTTTTTAGGCTTTGTAAGAGAAGTATCAAGAGAAAAGCGTCTGGCATGTCATTTAGAAAATTTGTCTTTTGCTGTTATTTTAGTAGTCTGATGTTTTATCCATAAAAGCAGTTATGGATTATAGTTTTGCCAGAATTATTTAAATCAAGTCTTAGAGATGTTCTTAAGCTGATCTCAAAAAATGAGCCTCAAGGGTTTGTGACAAGTGTGAATTTACATATATATGTATATATATTTTTTCTCTTTTTGGTGAGGAAGATTCACCCTGAACTAAGATCTGTTGCCAATCTTCCTCTTTGTTGTTTTTCTTTTTTCCCTTAAGGAAGATTATCCCTGACCCAACATCTGTTCCAATCCTCCTCTACTTTGTATATGGGATACCTCCAAAGCGTGATTGATAAGTAGAGTAGGTCCACACCCAGGATCCAAACCCAGGATCCAAACCCACCAACCCAGGCTGCCAACAAGGAGTGCTCAGAACTTTAACCACTTGGCCACATCCTGGCCCCCTGAATTTATATTTTTAAGTGTCATATATTAAAAAGTTTGCATTTGCAATTTGGTGCATATATACATGTATATATATTTTTAATAGAAAATCTATACATTACTTAGCTTCTCAAATGAATTTATGATCCAGAAAATTAAATATCTTATAGATTTTTACAAAAGAGTTGCTAGATTCTTCAGTTGAGTAATGTTTATGGAGCCTCCTTCACAAATCTTAGATTTTGCTAGAGTTTTATTAGTAGCGTGATTACTTTTAATGCAATCTTTGATTTTTTTCATGAATGTCATCAATAACTGCATTTTTGGAATAACATAAGAATAATACAAACTTAATATAGACAATTAAATCTCAATGTATTCCACGTTTATTTATACTCCCAATCAACATTTAAAAAATATTGATAGGGAATGCAAATGAACACTGACTATATTGAGATTTTGTTATCAATATTAATATATAGGTACACATTTATACACTGATTAAACTATAAAGTATTCATTTATATCCTTTATACACAACGCTTTCCTCTTTTTTTCTTTGGTGAGGAAGATTCACCCTCAACTAACATCCGTTGCAAATCTTCCTCTTTTTGCTTGAGGAAGATTCCCACTGAGCTAACATCTGTGCCCGTCTTCCTCTATTTTGTATATGGGATGCTCCAACAGCATGGCTTGATGAGCAGTGTGTCGGTCTACACCCAAGATCTGAACCTGTGAACCCTGGGCCACAGAAGCAGAGCTTGCAAACTTAATGACTGCACCACCAGGCCAGCGCCCACTATTCTTTCTTATCAAGCTTAAAGTAAAATTAGTAACTCTAAGTCAACACATTTGACAATGTAATTAGACAGTGTTTTAACTTACATTTTAGAGTATGCTGAACACGCACATTAAATTTTTAAAATTTGTTTTTTGTTATTTATAGGCACCCATATATTGATCTTTCAGAACAGAATAATAGATATAAGGAGCTGATTTGCGAACCAATGGTTTTTATTTTTTTCATTCTATACCATTAATTAAGATTTGGGGTGTCTTACAAAAAAATATTTGCTTAGAAATAGGATGCAATATAATTTTGTTTTAATACATAATTGGGCATTTTTAGGAAGTAAAAATTCACTATTGTTAATTTTTTTATTGTTAATATCTACTGCGTCTAGATACGGCAGTTCACTTGTTTTGCACTTTGTGTGTGTGCATGCTACCGCTTCAATTAGATACAATATCACAAGTTTGGGGCTGTAAAATGGGAATTTGAACAAAAATACAATGCATATCTTTCAGAAGAAATGAGAAATGATTCACCCATTTCCTATCTAGTGTATGGAAGATAAATAACCTCTCATCATTTAATATGCAGCTCATGAGATATGCATTGTGAATGTGGCATTGTGGCTAATAAGATACGGTGCTTTCCAGCTTCCAATTCCCAGTAACATCTCAGCTTTTGTAGGAACACTGAGAATAAATTATTCCTTTGTAGGAGAATTCATTACCAGTAGCTGATAGCTCATGGCTGAATTACTTATGGGAATTATTGAAACCATACTTTTCTGAAATAAAAAACCAACCTTTTGCTGGCATGTTAACAACCAAATAATTGCTTGGAACATTTACTCATTCATATGCTAGTCTTCCCTTTCTATTGCATTTTGGAATTTTTTTAAAAAAAAATGCCTTCTTTTATTTGAAAGAAAAACTGCTCAACTTGCTAAGAACTTGTTCAAATATATAGAGTCTGTAACTCTCACATCGATAATAGGCTATTAATTAGAAAACTAATATTGAGATTCAAATAATATGCCTGTATTTTATGTTATAAACATTTATGATCGTTTTTCATGTTTAATTTTTTAGGTGGAGATTAATGCTATTTTAGGTCATTCACTTCTGGCCCCATAACTTGAAATTCTTACTTGTTTTTTTCTAAGTATTCTTTTCGAACACCCTCCATTCTGTCTGCATCTCTACTCCTCAAAAATTGTTTCAGCTTCTTCCTAGTTTCATGTCCTTTTTCTTTTTTCCTTTAGAGAGTCCTCTATCTAGCCTCCTCACCAGCTAATTAACAGCGAAACACTGCTCCCTGAGACTCCATTCTTCTTTTACCATATGTGGCAATCTTCTGAGTAATGAATTTGAAATTCATTACTGTCTATAATATTCAAAGCAGACTCATAATTAATATAAATCAAAATATGTTCTGATGAGTTTCTCTTAGGAATATATTTGGAAACCTATTAGAATGACTCAGATCTTTGCATATCTATTTAATCTTGATTTTTGCTATTCGTTTTACACAATTTGTCTTTTTCCTCTTCTAGACCTATGCAGGTTAGAAGATATGTTTAATAAATAAGGCAAACATATGTATTATTAAATAATGGCATAGAAATTTTCATTATTTCACAGGATACAAACAAGAGGCTTTCTGAGATATAGTCTACGTTCACAAGTCAGAGGGTTCAATATGGTTAAATGTCAATTCTTCTTACACTGATCTATAAATACGGCACAAGTCCAGTAAAAATTCCAGCAAGTTCTCTTGTAGATATTGACAAAATATTTCTAAAATTTATAGAGAAAGGAAAAAGACATAGAATAGTCAACACAATACTGAAGAAAAGAATAAACTTGGAGGACTCACATTACCAGATTTCAAGACATAGTGTAAAGGTACAGTAATCGAGACTGTGGTGGATGCATAGATCAATGGAACAGAATAGGAAGCCCAGAAATAAACCCTCACAAACACAATCAATTGATGTTTGACAAAAGCAATTCAACAGAGAAGGATAATCTTACTCTTTTGTTGAAAGGTAGAGAAAAAATGGTGCTGGATGTTGATATGCAAATATAATAATAATAACATAGACAGAGATGGTACATCTTACACAAAAATTAACTCAAAATGGATCATAGACCCAAATGTAAAGTGAAAAACTATCAGCCACCTAGAAGAAAACATAAGAGAAAATCAATGTGTCCTTGAATTTGGAGTTTTTAGATATAATACCAAAAGCATGATCCATGAAAACAAATTGATAAGTTGAAATTTATCAAAATTTTAAAGTCTGCTTTTCAAAAGACACGGTTAAGAGAATTAAAGGACAAAGCACAGAGAGAGAAAATATTTGCAACATATACCTTTTAATGGAATTGTATCCAAAATAAACAAAGAACTCTTAAAACTCAAAAATAAGAAAACAACCCAATTAATAAATGGGCAAAGAGGATATACAGATAACAATAAGTATATATGGAAAAATGCTCAACATCATTTGTTGTTTAAGTTAATGCACATTAAAACAACTATAAAAGACCACTACACACCTATCAGGATAGCTAACATCCAAAAATTGAGACTTTTAATTCACAGTGAGAATGCAGAGCAACAGGAACTTTCATTCACTGATGGTAGGAATGTAAACTGGCACAGCCACTTTGAAAGATAGTATAGCAGTTTCTTATAAAGCTAAACATAGTCTTACCATACAATCCAGCAATCACATTTCTAGGTGTTTACCCAACTGAATTGAAAACTCAGGTACACACACGCACACACTAACCCTGCCCATGAATGTTTATAGCACCTTTATTCATAATTGGCAGAGACTTGAAGCAACCAAGATGCCCTTCAATAGGTGAATGGATGAACAAACTGTGATACAACTGAACAACAGATAAAAGAGAATAAGCTAACAAGCCATGCAAAGACATAGGTGAATCTTAAATGCATACTGCTAAGTAAAAGAAGCCAGTCTGAGAAGGCTACAAGACTTACACTTCCATTTATATGACATTCTGGAAAAGGCAAAACTATAGAGACAGTAAACAGATCAATGGTCCACAGGGATTTGGGGGAAAGTGCAATAGGTAAAGCATAGGAAATTTTTTCAGTAAAATTCAATAATTTCAGTGAAATTATTCTGTATGATACCATATGGTGAATATATGACACTATACATTTGTCAAAATCCATAGAACTTGATAAAGGAAATAGTGAACCTTAACATATGTAAATTTAAAAAATATTTAGGAAGTCAGGAGATCATAGAATGCAGTACAGAATGTGATAAGGTAATCTAACCAGTGAAAATGTATGAAACAATCTCATTGATGTGGGAGTAGGGAAGAAAGATGCTGACCTAGGTAACTTTAGATATGAGTGGAGTAGTCTGTAAAATGAAAGTTAAAAGGAACAGCATATAAATGCTGTACTCTAGTTGATAAAGTTATTCCCCATGCAAGTATGGGTTAACAACTCTGGAACTACTATGCATGTGTACTGAAATTAAACAATTAAATGGATGGACGATGGTGGGATCCAGGTTTCTCACTGTTTGGATGGGAATTTACAGATAAGCAAGGGGAGCAGGCTAGAATGATTGATGTGGTAATGAATTATAGATGGAAACATGGATATTAACCCATAGTTAGTTTAACATAAATACAAATGTATAGACATCGACATAGATATATTGATAGATATGCATATATACACGGGTTAGTATACACAGATATTCTCTTGCTCTGTCAGCTGTAAGGGTCTAGAAGCAATGACCCTCCAGTACCAGTGAGCATACCTAGCATCCAGATCTTGATTTCTAGTACTGTTCTCCAACAAAAAGAACCAGGATTCCTTAGAGAAATCGCTGATACTAAGACTGGGGCAAAAGATATATAAGATGAGCCTGATGTATCTTGTAGCTCCAGAAAGTAAGGAAGTACTTTAAAATACTCTGCAATGATGAGGGTATGTCAAAAGGACAGAGGGCAACTGAAAGAGCTCCCAGTGGCCAAACCTGGAACAACGTGCGCAACAAAATAAATAAAGCAGAATTAGATTATAACCCAAAGTATAAAATCAATATTTATGTTTCCATACACATATAAATAAAAAATTATTACATAAATAGGGAGCATAGACAAATCTCTCATGCAGAATAATTCCAAATAATTTATATTGACACGGGCCTTCAAAGAAGTAGGACATAATTCCCCACTCCTTAAATGCAGGCTGCATGTAGCCACTTCCTTCCAAAGAGTACAGTGTGGAAAGGGTCTACTTTATAGTGGAAAACCCAAACAAACCCTACCTCAGCTAGGCAATTAAGATCAACATCAACAGTGATAAACTATATGGACAGTACATACACCAGATCTAATGTGATGAGAATGGCACTTTACATATGTGGTCTTCTTCCCAAAAACCCATAATGCCAGTTGAATCGTGAGAAAAACATCAGGCTAATCCCACTTGATGGGATTCCACAAAATACCTGACCAAAACTCCTCAAAACTGTCAAAGTTATCAAAAGCAAGTTAAGTCTGAGAAACTGCCATAGACAGAAGAATCCTAAGGAGGTATAATGACTAAATGTAATAGGTAAACTGGAAGAGATCCTGGAACAGAAAATGAATTAGGTAAAACCTAAGGAATTTAGAATAAGGATTGGACTTAATAGTAATGTATGAATATTGTTTTTTTAGATCGTGACAAACGTTAACACACTTTGTATGGTAAGGTGTTTCTAATAGAGGAAACTGGTCATTGGTGATACAGGAAATGGGATCTCTCTGTACCATCCTCACAACTTTTCTATAAATCTAAACCTATTGTAAAATAAAAAGTTTAATTTTTAAAAACAGGTGGCAAAACGTGTAATATGCCCATATATTGGCATATAACAAAATGGAGGGAGAAGATGAGCTTCTTTAGCACTGTGCCCTCTTAAATTCCACTTTAGCTTGGCGTTTACTACTTATAGTAAACTGAGTCAAAGTTGAGATCAACGTGATGGATATAAGTTCTTGTTCAATACGGCTAAATGAAAAAAAACCTCTAAAATTAAAAGAATAAGAGATGACACAGTTAATGGAGAAGATGAAATATTCCAAATTTTACAATTCTAGAATGGTGTAAAAAGTCAACTTATTTCCTTCCCTCCAACCCCTTGATACTCAAAATTACTTGGCTTCCAAAAATTTTTAAAAATTATTCCATTAACTCACAGGCATGGAGTGAGGTCATAAAGAGCAGAAAGAACCTGAAGAGGTGTGAGTATATATACACAGAAATGATGTTAATAATAATTACAGCATTATACTTTTCAAAATGCTGTCTCATATGTGATGATCATCACCTGATAATCACAATATTCTTCTCTGTTAGGATAAGTGTAATATTTCCAGTGTATTTAAAACTAAATGTGATATAATTCATGTGGAATGTATGTGTCTCAACTTTAAGGATTTACAAAAGGCTATAAGAATTAGCATATACATTTACAAACATCGCCCATGCGCATCCCATGACTGGAGACACGGGTCCTGGTAGAATTCTCCATCCTTAGTACCTTTGGTAATAGTGACTAACCTCCTTCAGTCTCTATTTCTCACAAGAAGAATAGAAATGCTAAAGAAATGTCTCGGGATTTCAAGGTTATGATTAACATTTATAGGAAGAAAGATTAAGGCTAGCTAGTAATTATCAATGTACCGCATTGTTCTACATCTCTACCAAGAACCTGACTTTTTCTGTCAACTATTATGCAGCACTGTCAGCCATAAGCTCCCACAGTTATGATGAGGTTGTAGCTCTTGGCTTGGTTCAACAGGTGTCATTTATAGACTACATTAGATGCAGGAAAAATGCAGTCATATTAAAGTCGAATCATAGTCACAAATCCTTATCAACTTATGTTATACTCAATTCTTATTTCACTATTTTCAGAAAGAATTAGGAATACAGATACCCTAATTATAAAATGATAGAATTACATACTATTAATGATTGAATAGACTCCCTTTACATGAATAACAATGGTCCAGAAGGTTATTGAATATGGCCAAATTCATATAGGAAGTTAACATTAACAAAAATTATAACCTTTACCTGTTAACTCTCTGTTCAGTGAAATAAGTATTCCACGACTTCTTCAAATGTTGCACAAAATGTATAGTGATAATAATTAAGAGAAGACATTTTTCTTCATACGACACCCTGAATTTAGGTTTAATCCATCATTAGCATTCGGTATATCTTATATTTAATGAATGGTGAAGATATTATGAAATCAAAGATAATTTAAATATTGTACACCATTCTCTGACTAAATATCAAAATTAGCTATGCTTCTGTCACTTTCACGCTGCTTTCTTCACATTGTTAAGAGTTTTAAAAACTACTTTTATGACTATTTTTTCATTTAGGAACTCCACTTGTACTTTTCTGTTTATATCATGTTGAACACAATTATCCTTACCCTCGATGGCTTCAATTATTTTCCATAAACATTTATATGTTTTTTAAACAAAACAAGCTGAGATTCAAGTCAAATATCTCTTCTTTAAAAAAACCAAACTAGCATTCTGCTCTTATCAATTAAAACAAATGTGCCTATGCTTATAACTGCAGAATTGCCTTGTTGCCTTAGGATTGAACTTCAGATATGAGTTAATTGTGCTTTGGATTTTGGAAAAGAGATTTATTCATACTCATGGGAACATCCTTCCTGAAAATTAGAGTGATGTTCATCTCTTAGACATCATCATAGTATAGAACTGATAGATTGTAAACAATTTGAAAGTATTATCCTAAAATAATACATATTATGATCTCTGGTTAATTTAATTAATATTTTGAAAGAAAATCCGAAAATGTAAAATTCACAAGCTTTATCTTAACTGGTATTTGAGAAAATAGCATGGTTTGTAAACCAAAAATAATTGTTTAAAATTAAAAGTTAAAGATATTGAACCTCCAATATCAATCTCTTCCAAGCTTCTCTCAGCAAGGGCCTGTGATGCACAGGTGAGTTTCTTCTGAGCTATAGTTTGTACAATTGCACTTCCAGTGAGGCAGCGGGTCGACTCCACGCCAAGCAGTGACTCTGAAGGTTCAAGAGGTGATGAACACCCACTTCAACAGACTACTTCCTAAAGAGGTTTTTTGACCCACTTCCTTTATTTTTCTTTCTTTTTATCAACCTTGAAGATAACACAAGAAAATCAAACCAAATAAAATCCCCACAACAATAAAGATCAAATAAATGTTTTTATAAATGAGACATAGGCTATTATGAATTAAGGTAGTACTAAATTCACAAAAGAATATATTCTTTAAGTGATTCATTTCATTTTAGTCATTTTTATCTTTGCTGCTTGTATGAAGCTATTTACATTCTGAAGGACCTGAGAAATCTTATTTTCCATACTTGACTTTCACAAGCCTCCTCAAAGAAAAAGTGCCTTTTCTTTCACCTTAGTTACTACTACCAGAATTTTTTAAATGCTATGTTTCTTGATATTTCATGTGTTTTTGCCCAACTATACATTGCAGGTTTAGTTTGTTCTAATACTTGACAACAAATAAATTTTTTAATTGTTAAAGAACTAAAGCCATCCCTTCATATGTGAAAAACTTCATGGGTAGATAAACCATTATTTCAAGTTTATGTGTAATTTTATATTTAAGGAAGAAATTTGTTTCATAAAAATGGCTATTCAACATTGCTACAGAGGTAATGAGTCATAGAATTATGAAGCACAGAATTCAGACAATAGTGAGCTCTTCAAGGTACCACAATGCAGTGATTCTTAAAATGTTTTTAATAACAGCCTCCTTGGAGAATCTAATTAAAAACTACGTTCTCGCTCCCAGAAAGATGCACAGGTGCACACATTTTTGCACTCAGCTCCAATCCATTTGAAGCTTGTAAGCCTACTCACGGACCCCAGTTTGCGGAATTTTGAGGTATTGTTCAAGCTCATTGTATAGACAAAGGAACACGGTTCCTCACAGGTTAAATGACTTTCCAAGGTTAAACTCCCAGTTATAGCAAAAGTGGGACAAAAAACACATTTCCTGGAATCAGCACTTTTCTCTTGCACCAATATTATAATGATAATCAACTAGAAAAAGGCTTTCACGGTAATTAAGCCTATTTTACAACTTTAGATTGTATTCCAATATAATGAAGTGCACTTTAGTTCATCATTGCATGTTCCATTACAAGGGACAATTGTGTAGTGATGGTGACTCCTCCGTGAGGCAGGTGCTCTGTAAATGTCTCTTGAATTTCAACTGAATGGACTTGCTTTGGCTGCACTGTGGGAAAACTGGCACAAGCGTCCTATAAGAGGGGCTGGGTTCCCTTAGAAACTAGGCATTTCAAGATTAAATCATATTACAAAGAATTGAACAGGATGACAATGTTAGCTTATTGTTGAGAAATGCCTTCCCTCCATCTGCTTAATTTTTCTTCTTGGATACACAGATTCACAGAATTGGTGGGACTATAGACAGTAACATAATCCAAATTCATGTCACACACTCTGAGAAATAGCATACCACGTGAACAAATTTAGCAATGCAGAGGTGAAGGTATAGAGAGGTAGCTTTGCCCTGGTAATTGATTTTGGTTGGAAAGTTCATCCTTACATTGAATAAGCATCCTTTTTACTACCAACTTTACTTATTTGTCTAAATTCTTCCACTCAAACCAATACATATAGAAATAATTCATTTATTCTATCTCTCTCTGTCCCTCTGTCTCACTCTCTCTCTCTCTCTCTCTCTCTCTCTCACACACACACATAAAGAGCTTACGGTATTTGAAATTACTCTGTTGTTCACTGTCCAAATTTACAGCAAGAAGTTTCAGAGTAATCTTACCTTCCGTGGACATACCTCACTGACTCCTTACTTTCCTCACAACTTTTTTCTCAATCACATTCCCTGGGTTTGAGTCCCTCTTTCTCCTCAGCTCTCTTTTTATTTTCCCTTCCTGTTTCTCTCTCATCTCCTCTTACAGACTCTTTGCCTGCTCCCTTATGGATTCCACTTCACTCTTTTGTTATAGTAAAGAAAGCTGGTGATCCTTAAGGAAATTTTACAGGATTATCAAGTCTGATGTTAAAATTCCAACTTCCAGACCTAGTCTTTTAAATTAAGTTGAATTCCTTCAGCAGAAGATCTTGAACAAATGTGTGAGTGGTAATATTTTAGGAGGGAAGGGAACCCTGGGAGCAGCAGTATGAGATGGGAAACGAAGCACAGGAAAGAAGGAAGTCAGTGAAGGGTGTGTTCTTGAGCAGGTTACTGCTGCGGGCACCTGAAGAATTTAGAAACCCAATCCCACTGGACAGCTCTGGGGGACAGTGTAGACTACGTCTCAGTGTTACCCCAACCAAGGAACAAAGGAAGTAGACTATGTATCCATCAGCGCTCTCAGTCATCATCTGGGCTGCTCCCTGGGGATATGAACTCCTGGCACTTCTGTTTGCCCTTTTGTAGAGCCAATGTCTTGGCTAAAAAAGCCCTCAGAAAGAGTCTCTGGTGTTTCCAGTTGGAACGTACAGGAGTGGTGTGTGCTGATGAGATAATGAGGAAAGCACAACAGCACCTGCAACAAATTTGCTACATTTTTGTAGCTGTTTAATATTTGAGCGGGACTTTAACTCTGATACAAAGTAGACATTAATATCTTGCTTCTATACTTACCATTTCTTGGCCCCTCTGCTGACTCTAATATGTACACTGGTAAATCCAGTGATTCACAAGAAGGTCCAATGGGCCACATGCCTATTTAGGGGCATAAGTGGCAAAACTCTTAAGCAAAATTTCTAGTTTTATCCCCGCCTGGGAAGCAATGCGCACAGAAGGTGGGATTTGCAGTTGTACACGTCTAGTTTTTCAGTTTAACATCAGTAAACAAAGGTGGAATCCTGTGAATTTACTTAATTTCTTTTCAGCCTCAGCGTCCTCATCTTGTAGGAAGAGATGTCAATAGCACACAGTTATTGTGAGCACTAACAGAGACCCAGCCGGGTAGGCAGAAGAACACAATTTTGTTTCTTAGTAGATGTTCAACCAACTCCTGCTGGTGACTTCCATTAGCCCCCACCCCAACCGCCCCAAATCACCAAGAGTAGGATTTCACAACACATGGAAGTAAAATGGTAACACTTCCCTGTAACTTTTCTCAAAAAAAAAAAAAAGGTCCATTCTTGTTTGCTTTTATTATATGTATTCTTATAATCTGTGAAATATGGATACAGGCAGCTACCTTAGTGGGATGTGTAGAGCGGTGTTTAGAAAATTAAACAGAAATCATCCAGTTTTTCTTATTTGTATGATAATAGCCACAGTTCACTGGTTTCTGTAATGCTACCCTCTTGAACTTCAATTTTTCTAGGTCATCGAAGTATGTGGTGTTTTATGACCAAAGTTGTTGCAGTGAATCGCAATTGAGCCTAGTTTTCTTCTCCAGTTTGACTATACATGATTACAGGCCATATTGACTTTATTGTCTTTTTTATGGGCATGCAGAGAAACAGATTGCAAGCACAACTTTTGACAAGTCTACCTTAACATTTTCCCTGAAGGTTTGGCATTCAGCTGGATGGTTATAATATTACAGGGTAAATCCTCAGAAGATATGATTGTGGCCCTTTTCTCCATCACTATATCACCTCTTTACACCTAAGTAACCAATCATATTCCCTACATTCTTTTTCTTGGTCGCTCTGGCATTGCTGGCTATATTTAAGCCTATCAGGTAGAACCATTTTTTACTAAATTTCTTAATCAACTTTGTCTATGAACTTATACTGTCAGTAAAATTCATATTTTGCTAACATGTGTATGCACTTCCTTAACTTTTTATTTAGGAAGCACATAAATGTGGCTTATGTAAACAAAATCTATCTGAACTACAGTCCATAACTTAAATCAGTTGTTAGTCAATTTACCTTTTTTACATTATGACCATTTAAATATATTTCTCTAAGTAATTAGCAGTAAATGGAAGGTTGACTATACTAAAAACAGAGAAATTATACTAATGTATCGCTTTAAAATTAAATAGAATTTACAGGATATCATAATAAAAGTTTAAAATGTATTTAAGTATATCAAAGGGAGGCTAGCAACTGAGAAATTAGTGGTATTCCTTGATGTAAATGGGACAAAGGGTCTACTTAGGACCTGTCCCCTGTTTGCTCTCTAAAACCAGATAGCGGATGATGAGAAAAAACGAATTACTTATTTCTTTACCTCCAATGATTTTAGGAACACATCCACTTTCTACTTGTTTCTTGGAAGACAGAGTTTAGAGATCTAAAAATAATTCAATAGAAAAATGTAAAAGGTAAACTGAAGGAGCCATAAAGATCACCTAATCTATATTCTGTATTTTGGAATTGATCCAGCATGATGAAGTTGAAATGGTGCTAGTTCAAACTGAGACATGTCGCAAGTGTAACATATACTCCGAAATTGCACCAATTCGTTTAAAAAAAGTCAAATATCCCACTAATAATTTTTACATTGATTACATGTTCAAATGATATTTTTGACATATTAGATTAAGTAAAGTGTATTCATAAAATTAATTTCACCTTTTAAAAATTCATCTTTAAACGTGGCTACTAGAAAATTTAAAATCACACATATAACTTGCATTCTATTTCTATTGGACTGCTGGATTTTACTGTCGTCAAAAGTTACAATGTAAAACAAATGAACAAAATAAGCATGGAAATATCATGGAGACCTGACGGTAATTTTCTTAAAGTTTTGAAATAATTAAAGGAGGAAATTGGAGAACTGTTGGCCAAAATGTAAGCATCATTCTTACGTAATGCCTGTCTGAAGCCTTTTGTGTCAGTCTTCTTGCGTCCACCATGATGGTGTTCATGCAAGGAGTTCCAGCGATGACTGTAGGAATTACAGATAAATGAGTCTCATTGGGAGAGTGGAGACTTTCATAGCTGGCGGATGCAAGCAAGATAGTGTGTCTGCCAAGGTCTAACACTTCTCATACAGCTGTTTGAGGAAAAAAGTATTATATGGAGGAAAAATATATGAAAGCCAATTAGCCTGCCTACAAGTTCTCTTGTTAAATATCATCATATTGAGTCTCCTTGGTACTGAGGGTAAAGGCAAAATAAAACCATGGATAGCTATGAATTTAGATGCAGGAACAAAAGCATTTGGGGCAAAAAACAAGGACAGATGCCCAGGTATTAAGTGGAAGAAAAATCATCCCCAGATATAAGTGATGGGTGCCTATCTCATTTAATATTAAGCAACATTGAACAATATCATTTAGCATTTTTGGAAATGAACTGAAGAAGGGAAATGACACACACGAAGATCTATGAGTTTTATAAAAACAATAAATTCTTCACTCAGATTTAAAAAAGGCTGTAGTAATGGATAAATACTTTATTTTTCTCTGTGCAAGGGACGGGTTGAGTAGGAATGACGTGTGAATCTTAAAATGGGTGATACGAGTGGTTCCTATCTTAAGAACTAGTCTCAAGTGTTAAAAATCATAATGGTTTTTAGAAAATAAAATATCTTAAAAAATATTTTAAAAACTTCTTATCACTGTCTTTTGGAATTCTGACTCTTTGGCTCATTGACTTAAAAAATAAATACTTAAGGTCTGGCGAAAAGAATGGAATCCCCCATAAACTCTGGCCAGATTTCTTGAGAATAGTCCTTCATTTAGCAGTTTTACGATCTTAAATCATTGGTAGTATCTCTTTTTTAATAACATTTTTAAATAAAAAGATCACATTTCCCCTTTCCTTTTTTTTTTAGGTTACTTGAAATATTATTTATCTAAAGGAAGGAAATATCTGAAATAATCTCCTCCCTTTCATTTCTTGTCATCTTTCTGACCTGAAAACTAATTTTGCCGTGAACACTGTGCACAAAGAGAGAAAGTCCACATTAGCATTTGAGAGTGTATATCATCTTATAACATGAAGAACATAAATCATACATTTAATAACAGTAATAGTTACTTATTAATTATCTACTAGCGACTATTCTAGGGTCTTTTTAAAAAAATTCTAAGTCTAATCTTCACAACAATAGGATTCCTACTATTGTCAATTTAAAGACATATCAACTAAATATTAGAGAGAGTAACATAGCCTGAAACCGACTGCCAACAAGATATTTTAAAATCAGACTCCTGGTAACTATCGTATGAAGGATGGATGTTCAGGCACTGAATCCAGTCAACTAGCCTATTTATTAGGTGGGCCAATTCTGACATTTCTGTTTGAAGCTACTCCTCTGTTGAGCTCAAAATAAAGCACGCAGCTTATATCTGATAAAACAATAAAAACCTCTTATTTTTGTTCAAGAAAGTGTTAAATATGCATTTGTACCCTTGACTCATCTGTGAATAAGAATAATTTTTTCTATGTTATGTACATGTGAGAAGGGAACAGGGAAGTTTGAACAAATCCTCCTCATGCTCAAAGGTGGTTTTGCAAAAAAGACATTCTGTGTGTCCTGAGGACAGGGCCGGTGGGCCCTGAGGATCCAGGCAAGGCAGGTCGGCTGGAGCTTTAAGCGATGCTGAAGGCACCATACATAGGAAAAGCATTACTTTTGTGTAAAACTTGCCTAAACTTATACCAAAAGATATAATGTAGGTTATATATACAGTTTTAACAACAGTTCTTCTTATTGAGGGATCTATAGAATACAAAAGAGAAATTTTTACTATTACTTTGAGTCTATCTTAAATATATATAAAAATGAACTTCATAGAAAGATCTTAAAATTTTGGCACCACACGATTCCTGGTTCAGTAACTATGAATCTGCTTTCTTTCCCCTCACATATTTCTGTAAGGCCTCAATTACTTTCACTTACAAAGGGGCAGCATATTTTAAGAAATAGTAGGGTTTTTTTTCCCCCTTCTACAGCATCTCTACAAATAATAGAGTAAAATAAAATATTTTCCAACTAACACCCTAGTGGTTTATTAACTTTTAAAGCAAAATACATAAATGGTTTTACTTATAGATTCACAAGTATCATTTTAATGCTCCTTAGAGTCATTAAAAGTTTTATTGGCAATTCTATTTCCATTTTCGATGCTCTTTTAGCTTATTTTAAATTCCTGATTCAAATCCCAGAGGTTGGGACTTTCTCATTTGCATTAATATACTTTCTTCTTAAACATATAAGAAACTGACTAAATTAACATGTAAACAGCATTAGGGCACCTGGGGCTGAGGCAAGAACATAATTACTTTGGGGATAGAACATTTTCAGAATATATTCTAATTCAAAACAGGTTACGTGCTAATGTGCTAATAGATGACTAGCACCATTTCTGAATCTAGGACTACTTTACTTAATTCGTTCCGAGACCAGACTACATGTTGGAAACAACTGAAACCTTTTAGGGTCTAGATTTGTACAAATATAAATCAAGATTATTTTGAAGAAGATACTAATTAAGAGGCAAATGCAATCATGTCTCAAAAATAGAATTTAAAATGTTAATGCATACTGAGACAATAATAGGATGTTACAATCAAGCCAACACTTTTACTAACACTGAAAGTACAGGGGTTGTTTGCCCTTTATTCCGAAATTGACATACTTAGAGTATTTATATGCAGGCTCTTGATTCCTGCTACATTTTTAGCATTACCTCACCTCGCTCCAAACACTGGCACACAAACACACAAAAGTTTCGAAACAAAGTCAGTCTTCATATTTAGGCAGCCACACAAGTTCTCCACAAGCCTCAGACTTGCACCTTTTTCCTCCCTGTCAGGTCTTCCAAAACTGCCTTTCCAACTCTTGATTTCCATACATATGTGCGTGTGTGTGTGCCCTGCTTTCTGCTAAGAGACAATTAATCTGAAAATAAGCCGATGATACGAATGTGTGAGTGGATGAGGAAGTCCACGTTGCCATGTTTGTTAATTTAACAAGTACCATTTGAAGATGACATATTTTTCAGTAATTTTCAATCTTTCTCAATTTTGGCAGTCCATGGGGCCCACTGGAAGACTGCAGATTAATTGATATAGACCAGTTCTCAACGTTTAGGTACATAAAGATAACCTGGAGACCTGTTAAACCACAGATTGCAGGACTCCACATTCAGAGTTTCTGATTGACTAGGTCTGGGGTGGGCCTCACCTATTTACAGCTCTAGAATGCATCCAGGTGATGCTGCTGCTGCTGGCCTAGAAAGCATGCATTGAGCACCACGGGTCAGGAGGCAGACTTCGGGGAGCTCCAGCTGATTCCCATGTTACCTAGTATTATGATAAACTTTGCTAATAAAATCTCAAAGTTCTATAACGGACATTTCAGAACTAAGCCATGCTAAATGTATTTTGTTGTTGTTAGGTAGAGAAACTGCTTTTTCCAAAACACAACATATGTTACACACTCTACTTATATAAGGTTACTTCTGTTTACCTGTATATATTTCTTAATCAAATACTATTTTCTATTTCTGAACAAACTTCTCTACCATGACCAAAAATCTCTATAGTATCCATGTCTTTTTAGGTACGTGATAAAAATTTATGTACTAAGACTTTCTTCAAAGAACTCAAATGTTTTAAATTTATCATGAAATTGACAGCAAATAGATTGGAGTTTAAATTTTCAAATGTAGATCTTATAGATAAATAGTCATAATAGTCACAAGGGAATATTATGATACTATAATATCAGGGTAACACATCAGGAATCCTATTTTTAGGACGACTCTTGGATCTTGTCGAAAAAATCGTGAAGTTCCATTTGTGAGTGAGAGATAAAACCCCACAATCCTGATATTATAAAATATGAATAAATACTGCTCCAGCCATGGGGTGGGCACAAGTACAGGAAATGCATTTACTCTACCCTAGAGAAGACAAAATAATATTGGCTGATCAACAGAACATAATGCATGTGAGTGTAGCATTAGACACTTTTTGATAAAGCTCTCTGACCAAGGAGTGAAAAGCTAATTTAATCAAAATACTGGAACTTGAGTCATGAGGCAAGAAAAAGTAAATGAGACTTTTGAGACCCAGTAGTAAAACTGACTGACAGCGCCATAATCTTTGATTGTTCCCAAGCATGAATGGTCTTGGCAAACAAATTCTATCGTAGTGTCTATTTATTACAACTGGATTTTTGCCATTTTCCTCTATCCTAAAAACTTAATTTTAATTTTAAAAAATCTCCCTAGAAATAATTTTAATTATTTGTGGAGAAACAAGGATGAAATCTATTTTAAGAGAAAGTTAAAAAGTAGGTATATTATAATTGGTCAAGTCAGTGACAATTAAAAATCTAAAATCACATAGAAAAAAATGGGAGAATTAACATCAAGAAAAGGAGTACATAGAAATGGAGCACATTTAAATAAAAATGGAAGGAATCAACAATTTACGCTAAAAGCATTAAAAAATAGCGAATTGGTAAGAGAGTGCTTGGAGGATGAATGAAAATAAGGGGTAGAAATTTTAATAGCACAACAAGACAATTTTTTACACTTACATCAATTATTTTGAATAGCATTTTCTGTAAGAGAGCGATATGAGGAGAAATACATTGTCTCATGACTCTATGCAATTGTGTACCCAACAATGTACTTTATACAAAGGAAGATGCCTCACTGAAGCATGTAATCTGTACTGTCATTATGAACTCAATGACAAATTTGACTTTCTCTTGACCAGCTTATTTGCACATATTTTCATTCTAGAGAAGAGAATTAAACTTGTTTATTCACAGTATTAATTCAAATAGATCTGTATTATTAAGTGCATTCACTCAACAACTATTTCATTAACATTATATACTGTATGAGATTTATCTTCTACAAGGAAATGTGTAAGTGTCTGCCCTGGCCTTAAAGAGTTTTAAACCTGGCAAAGGGAACAATGTATTTGCACAAATACCTTCAACAAAGCTATTTACGACATTTGAACGATACTGACAGTAGGGGGCAGGAAGGAGAGAGTACATCTTGTCGAAACCACCAAGAAAGACATTATGATGCAGATGATTTTTTAGCTTAACATTAAAAGATGGAGAACGTGAAGTGTAGCATAAAATATTAATAATGCCTACATCTGGATGACATCCCAAGAGATTTTTATGCTCTTTAAATGTTTCTGCAATTTCCATTTTCTTTAAATGAATGTGTCATTTTTATAAAATGAAGTAAACAATAAATATCATTAAAGCAAATAAAGGAACTGAAGGCAAAGTAAAGTGCAAAGGAAAAATTAATAGAATCTGTTCACTTGTAAGATTTTGGAGTTAGAGAAGGCAAAGTTTTATGTTCGGATAAGAAAATTGTGACAAAATACCATGTCAACAGGTGATTTAAGAAGAAAGGTAATGAATCTGGTTTTAGGCCCACTGAGTTTAGGTAATGCCAGCCAAGGGTCCATCAATGCAGGGTGAAGGTAACACTAGGAAGACAAGCTGGGGTGGGGTGGGGGTCATGCACAGGAGTAATCATTGGATTCATAGGACATAATCAATATTTGATGGAGACAAATCCAGAAATACTTTTCAGATTGAACGTTGGGAGACACTTCCACAGACAATTAAAATATGACCTAATGTATGTTTGAAATTAGCTCAATACCTGATGGACTATCAACATTCCGATACATTTTTTTCCCCTGTAGGACTGACGCACCAACTAATCTTAATCTAATAGTAAGCTTAGAAACCTTTTGAATTGGAAGGAGGGAAATACACCTTTGTCTCCTCCTTTCTTAAAAGAAAGAACACGAATAATACCGTGTATTTAACCATGGATTCTTCACAGTTAAATACACAAAATAAGTCGTAGTAAAATAGTAAAGTAAGAAGGCTGACCTGAGCCCTGGCACACGCTCTTTGCTGTGTAGTTTATGGCTGCACACAAGAGCAGCCGGGGTCGTCGGCAAGATCACATTTAATTTCTGCACTGTCTAACAGAGCGAACTCCACAGAAATTATGACAGCCCCTTGACATCATGGACACTTACCAACTACTTATTCACTCATTGAGAGTAAATGAGTGTCAGCTGCCAGAAAACGGACACAGTGAAGTCGAAAACATATGAGACACTTTGCCTTAAAATGACGATAATTTCAAGTACTCAATGTCTGGCACCTGCTGGTTTTGTTTTATAATTCCTAAAGCAAAATAAGTGGGTTTTGTTGAATGAAAAGATTCTATTTATGCTTGTTGAATTAAACATATGAGGTTAAAGTAACAGACTAGGTTCCAGATAATTATGCAGTATGGATAAAATGGAAAAGCAAATGCTATATCTATCTACATCAATATATATCTGGGTTTAATCAACTGAATCAACAGAATACGATAATATGACTGATATTTTTCAATTTCTCAATAATATTCAAATGTGTTTCTTTATAGAATTTGATATCGTGCAATTTGAAAGAGGCTCTCTTGGCACCATATCAAAAGTTATCTTTATGTCACCTAGTTCCTTTTAAATAGTAAAGTTTTATGACTAAAATAACCTACATGTAAATTTCTTGGTGCATTATGCAAAATTCCATTTAGAAATTATATGTATGCATCGTTTCTCTGACTCACTTTTATTCATAACATTCAGGGTCAGATGACCATTTTCTCACTTTCTACAAGATCATGTAACTTTTATGTAACTATTATCTATAATAACAAAGCATACATAAAATATAATACAAAGTTGAAGACGAAGAAGATTTGCAATGTGACTCACTCTAATTATTCTAATTACCACACATTAGTATTCATAGGCAGAATAATATTAATTATATTAATAATAATTATACCAAAATAGTAAATGGTAGGATGCCAACAATGCATTTAGCATTTTAGCAAATTTACAACAGCAATCAGATCTGCTTCCAAAAATGTATATATAAATACGAATGCTCTAAGTAAATCAGAGGGTTACATCTGAATTGATCCTAGGAAATAAAAAGAGCTGATATGCCTGCTCTACATATTTCACTCTAGTGAAGTCAATTGAAATCTTTATCTCAACATGATATATGTTCGGCATTAAACCAAATTCTATAGATTTATAACCCTCAGAAGAAGCCAGCTCACCACTTTTAGACTTTTTTCAACAGTATCCATGATAGATAATCAACCTCGCTCTGCCAGATCCCCAACAGTAAACACTGATCATATCAGTTATTTCACTATGCCCGTTATTCAAGAGGGCTCTCTCTTTTGAATTAAAATGTGTTACATCTATCATACTTTGTCCTAAGCTCTTTTTTTGGAATTCAAATACTAATAGCAAAAATAATATTGAAGCATATTTATCATCATCCATCTGTTGAACCACAACCTTCAAAATATTTATGAGAGATCTTAATCTCTCTCTTAGTTCTTCTTGGCTCCACACTGAACATCTGAAGTTTAGCTTTTTCCATAACTGGCTCTGGGAGGCTTTATCGTGTTAGACTGCTTTTGTTCTGCATAACTCATAACTATATTAAGGGCATTAATGCAGTTCAGGCACTGGGGCAACAACACAAGGTGGCTAAAAATTCGACCTTTGGGGTCAAAGATTCATGTTGATTCAGAGCAAGTTATTTAAGTTCTTAGTCCATTTCCTCGCTGGTAAAATGAAAATATCATAATAATAATGACAATACCAGCTACCTGATGAGTATTGGGGTATGGGATAAGTACAATAATACATAAAATGCTCAGTACAGTTCCTAAACACATAGAAACATGAACACAAATATAGAAGTAAGACATGGTCCCTGCCTCCATGAAACTTTCATGTTAGAAAGGAGACAAAAAGATCACAAGTAATAATGTAAAGAAGGACTACGTAATGGAAGGAAGATTTAGCAGGTTTTTTTTTTTTTTTGAGGAAGATTGGCCCTGACCAAACACCTGTTGCCAGTCTTCCTCCTTTTGCTGAGGAAGATTGGCCCTGAGCTAACATCTGTGCCCATCTTCCTCTATTTTATATGTGGGATGCCGCCACAGCATGGCTTGATAAGCAGTGCATAGGTGCACATCTGGGATCTGAACCTATGAACCCTGGGCTGCCAACATGGAGTGCATGAACTTAACCACTATGCCACGGGGCCAGCCCCAAGCAGCATTTTTTAATTTAAGTATTTACTAAATTAGATTTACAGTCCTTGTACATTTCTCTAAGTGCAGAGTCTCATGCTTGTGTAGATATGTTTTAAGATTTGTTATACAATCTGATTATATTTTCTCACATTTTTAACGTATTTGGAAATTAAAGACAATGGCAAGATTATGTTGTCATCTGGGAAAGATTAAGGAAACAAGACATAGGGTTCTAAAAGACCTCCAAGGGGGGATCACCCTGGTGAATGTTTTTCTTTTTTTTTTGAGGAAGATTCACCTTGAGCTAACATCTGTGCCAGTCTTCCTCTATTTTGTATGTCAGATGGTGCCACAGCATGACTTGATGAGCGGTATATAGGTCTGCATCTGGGATCTGAACCCATGAATGGCAGGTTGACGAAGTAGGGTGTGTGAACTTAACCATGATGCCACCAGGCTGGCCCAGCCCTGGTGAATTTAAATATTAATTTATCTCTTCCATAATATTGTACAACCTTTGGCATTTCAAACTTGAAAAATTTCACTCTACACTCTCTCTTTCATATTATTTGGAACATATTGAATAAGACCCCTGCCAGAACTGAATCTTGATAGATCCCCCATAACATTTCCTCACCTCCCGAAATAAACTGTTCTGTGTATTTTCCTAATCAGTGAAATTTTCACTTTAACTAGTGTAGAGGGCAATATGGTTATGTAATAGTTAACATGGACATGACAAACAGTTTTGAAATGGTGTCTCATCAAAATTCAAAGAAAATAAGAGATCTCTATAATTAATCTTCTTTTAAACATCAAGTAAACATACATACTTTTTTGGAAGGGAAATTGAAAATAGTTGAAAGTCATGGTGTGGAAAACAGAAGGAACATCTCCTTGTGGTCTATACTTTGCCCCCTCTGTGTCTCTTGTCTCGCTCTGCGCATGTGGCGAGCTCTTTGCAACATACGGGGCTGTTGATCACCTATTCATTCTTTAAACTACTTCCTCCCTCCACACGTCCGATCAACCGTCTCCTTACTCTTCTCTCTTTCACGTGTTTTCAGTGGATACAGCCCAAAGCTCATTCTTTGGCTCTTAGCTCTTTTCCCTATATAGCCACATATAGCCTTAGACAACTCTGTGCAAATTAATTAAAACACATTTTTAGCCTCAAACATAATTTCTATGTTGTGCATATGACATCCTCAGGTCTCTACCACTTCAAACTCATTATTTCCTCCCAACTAAAACCATTTTGATCCCATTCTCTGCATCTTCCCCAAAATAAAACATTTGTCTTTACCTACAGGTTTCTGTTGATTTTGGCTCTGAATGATTGGCACATCCATCTTCACTCTGTGTTTAAAATTATAGTCACTACTTCACTCGCTACCACTTTAGTTCATTTAAAACTTTGATCTTGGGAATTTTGTCTGTGTCAGGGGTGAGATGCGGAGACAACTTTTTCTACTTAAAGTCACACCATTTCCTACGTACACTAATCTTCCATATGTAATTGGGTACATTCCTATTCTGTTTCTTTGTACCAGTTTCTTACCGGTTTTTATGTATTGAGGATTTATCATATCTTTTAACAGCTGTTGGAGTTAGCCCTTCTTCATTGCTTCTCTTTAACAGAATTCTCCTGATTACTCTTGCAGACATTTTCCCGTATAAACTCTAAAATAAGTCTCTAGTTCAAAAACACTATTGATTTATTATTTTTATTTCAGATTTAACCTACATACAAATTACTTTAGGAAGAATTGGCATCTTCATAATTTTGAGTTTTCCTAAACTTTCCAAAATTCCTAAATATTGACTTTATAACCATAGGATTAATCACAAGTAGTAGTAAATAATTGCATTTTCCTCTGGGATTATTATCAGCAGCAGAATTTTAAGGACCACTGCATTTTCAAACTCTCTCTAAATGTTTAGGTAACAAAGTAACCATTGTCATTGTTTGCACAGAAGTCATATAAATTCTTTACACATTTAAGCCAAACATCTCTCTCTACTTTATTCATCTGTATGACTTATCTGCTATATGATATTGTGAGCTCTCAAAAAAGAGCTGTATCACTTCCTGAATTGAATTTGGAGTGTAAAGTGAATCCATGTCATTCTCAACCTTAGACAAATAATACAATAATCACTTTGTATTTATCTTAATGCAAGCTACTTCTAAAATTGGAGTATTTGAGAAATCAGGCAGAGATACAAAAAAGAAGACGTTGAGAAAATTAGTTTGTTTATATCTTAATGTTAAATAGAATTCGTTTTTTGTAATTCGTAGTTTCTTAGAGTTTAATTAGGCTAATTAGCATTACAGCATCCCAAGAAGGGTTTAGTACTCAGAGCATTCTCTATGGGAAACCACAGAATACCATTCAGATATTGCACAATTAGTAGACCTCTGAAAATAGTTTGTAAAATGCTGTTTAGTGCAATACATTGCACTAAAGATCAATGCAACATTTATTGCTCAGCTACTATATTTCAGGTACCCAGCTAGGTTTCGGAAATGCAGACATGAAGAGGAAATAAGCCCCATGTTTCCTTTGGGGCCCACAGTATGTGTGTGTTGTGTATATATAGATATATATTGTATATACATTGTATACACAATGGAAGCATAAAAATGGTACATAATACATACATATATACATACATCTACATGCATGTATATGTGTACAACAAAGTACAAATATGAACAAGATACTGTAAATAAGTATTTTAGAGCTGATAACTTTTGCCACTTCATCTTTTAAAATTCTGACTGCATGTGCAAAAAATGAAAAAAAAAACCTTAGAAATAAAAACAGTGTTTTGTGAGATCAGTTATGTAAACATTTTCTCATTTGAGTACTAATGAGAACACAAACTAAGATTATTTAAACATATTTTTAAGTGGCAATACAACAATGTAAATCACACATTTGCAGTATGTGAGTTCTAATAAAAAGAAAATTTCCACATTTCTATTATTGAACATGGCCAAGTATTCATGATTGTCATGATTGTCCTAGAATTAGCAAGCATTCCCTTCCACCTCAAAACTGACTATATGGAATGATGTTAATGAATAGTTGAGAGTCACCTGGACATTGAAATAGCTCTTTAACCGGAGTTGTGTAGGAGAAATGAATGTGCATAGGTTGCAGGCGTACAAAGAGAAAATGCTCTTAAAGATAAATGTTAGATCCCTTAAGTGTGTTTAAGGTCATTTTACTCCCTGGAGAAACATCTCTCTGAAAGCACAATAACGGGAAAATATAAATCTATATAAATCATCATTTTACACACAGTTTTTCAGAACATCATCAATATCATAGAATACAATAGCAGTAAGTAATTAATTCACTCATTTGCAATGTTATTTAGTGTCTTTTAGGTTCTAGGCATTATTGTAAGCACTAGTGATTCAGCAGTAAATAAAACTAGGTCTCTGTCTCAATCTAAATTTTGTGTGGGAGGGCTCACACAGCAACCTGTAAACTGATGCTAAGCCAGGTGTTGTGAGTTCTAAGGAAAACACTAAGGTAAGAGGAAGAAGGATCATGGGGTGGCAAAAGGGGGAGTACACATTTTTATATATAAGATGAACAGGGAAACAGCCTGATTTGAGGAAATATTTGAGCTGAGATTGGAAAGAGGAGAGAGAGGCAGGTGGATACTTGTAGGCAGAAGAAAGAGCAAGTTTGCGGTAGACCATGCCTACCGAGAGGGAGCGTGGTAGAGGAGATCAGAGAGGAAATAGGGGAGTCAGACTATTTTAGACCATTGGGAGCCACTATAAGACCTGTGGCTTTTATTCTGAGTGAGACGCTAAACAATTGGAGAGTTTTGAGTAGAGGAGAGATGTAATCTGGCTTATTGAAAGATCATTCTAGTGGATATATTGATCATTAGATATTGATATTAGAGGGGTGAAAGGATGGAAGCAGAAAAAACAGTAAATTATTGCAATAACTTACATGGGTGATGATGGTTGTCTGGCCAATGGTGGTAGTGCAAAAGTAGTAATAAGTAATTAGATTCTGGCCATATTTTGAAGGGAGAGTGACAGGATTTGCTGACGCATTATATGTGACACGTTAAAGAAAGTAAGGAGTCAAGGACGACTCCAGTATTCTGACCAAAGCTAGAAGTTTGGAGCTGTCAGTTACTGAGATGGGGAACTAAGGGAAAAGTTTTGGGGAGATTGGAAGGATTTCAACTTCTGGCACATTCCATTTGAGAATTTTAATCACTGAAATGGAAAAGATGAAGTTTGGATTTGAAAGCATGAAGTTCAGGAATGAGTTCTGGGTAAAGACATATATTTTATCCTCAGAGAAGAGATGGCATTTATAGCCATGATCCTGAATGAGATCACCTATAGCATGATCAAGATAGAGAAGAGGTCTCAGGATGGAATTATGTGACACTCTAATGTTTAGAGACGTGGAAGTTCTAACCAAAGAGACAGTGAAGGAGTGATAAGGGAGGAGTTCCAGGAAAGAGTGGCAACTGTGTCAAATGTTGCTGACAGACCGATAAATGAGGAATGTGAATTGGCCGTTGGGTTTACCAATGTGAAAATCATTGGTGACCTTGACAAGACGTATTCTGATAGATTAGTGAAGACAACAGCTAAGCTGGAGGTGTTCAAAAGATAACGGAGGAAGAGAAAGTATAGACAGTGAGTATAAATAACTCTCCAGAAGTTTTGCCCTAACAGAGTGCAGAGAAATATGTAAGAACTTGAGCAATCTGTCAGGTCAAGGTGTTTTTTTGTTTTCTGTTTTCTTTTAATATTTGAAAGGAAAAATAACAGCATGTTAGTATGGCGGTGGAAGTGACAGCATAGAAAGGCATGATTGGGGAAACAGGAAAGAGAAGAGGCAATTGATATACTGATGTCTTGAGTGGATGAGCAAGGATTGGTACCCAGCACTAAGGGCCCATTTAAAACTAGTGGTCGTGTAACACAAGGGAGACTGGTCATCAAAGGTGTTCTTCTCCAGCCTGGCTGATTTGCCTGCATGAAGGAATAGAGTAGGCAGGGATTGGATTTAATGTACATTGAGGTTTATCCCGGTGAGTGTGACGAGGGAAGAGAGAACTCACCCATGCCCAGCAGTACTTGATTTGAGGGAGAGCAAACAATCATGCCTTGAGAAGGCTGCAGTGTCCTTCATGGGGGAGCCAGGAGTCAGAGCTCAAAGATGAATAGAACGCTGCGAGTAGAGGGGATATTGCTGATGGCTATGATATGAGTGATTGTGTGAGCAAATATTTCATAGTTTAATTACTGCTATACTATTATATACTACTACTGCTATACTATTAAATATTTTACTATTAAGATTAATAAACAATAATAGCAATGTGAAATTATCATAATAGTCTGTTTTCTCAGCAACATTGATCTATAACTGGATATACTTTCCAACTTTATTTGTAACTCAATTAAAAGACAGTATTCCTAGAAATGCCCATATTTTCAGTGTTAAAAATATTTGTTTCTTAAATCATAAAATAATATCTTTATTATTTGTGAGTCAGAATGCTAAGCATATTTAAAGTGCAGAGAAGACAAAAGATTAATGGAACAGTGTGTGAATAGTATCTAAAACCACCAAGAAAGGGCAAAAATTGAGTTGTAAAATATATATGACAAAATAATTAAGATGTATAACTGAGGCTTATGGTTCTGCTAAATGTATTCATTTTTTAAAATGGCCATTATGTACTAACATGTGTTTATTTCACTTTTAAAGCTAATATTGAGATCATTCTCTGTGGATATGTAACCAGAGCCTTCAAAAGCTCATGAATATTACAGCATACATTCCTTTTGTAATAGAGCACACTAAATAATCTTTAAAACCTTATCCAAATCTATGATTCTATGATTATGATTTACTTTCAACGCCACACCCTCTGTGAAGTTCTATCAAGAATGCTTTGAGAGTTTCTTAATGAGAATAAAGCACTTGTGTGCTGCAATAACGCTTTACCATCTGCCTCCAAAGGAAAGTATGCCTTGTCTCATGGCTATTTTTGAAAATGTCTTCGAAGGTAGCGTGAATTCATTCAAGCCGAACATTTACTGACTGCTGCTTGCCACCTCATGTACTAGGCAGTGGGGATGAGGTAAGAGTTGACTTTTTGGAACATTTTTATCATGTTGGGCACAATGCCAAGCGCTTTCTTTGCACTATTTCATTTAGTCCTCACGACATCTTTAGGAGATACGATACCGTTTTAGTCAGAATTTCACAAATGGGGAAATAGAGATATAAAGAGGTTAATTGCCCAAGGTCACACAAGTAGGTAGATGATAGAGCTCATATTCAAATCTGCTGGCCAGCCCCTGAATCCAGGTTGTAGACCATTATGTTACAGCGATGAATAAGACCATCACAGCTCACATGAGCCGCCTCAGCAATTTTTTTCTTTTTTTCTTTTATGTTTTTTATTTTTGATTGAATGTGGCCAAAAATTGTTTGAAAGAGCTCTTTTTGGGTTATAACTGTAGCCACATTTATAAAAAGGGATGGTGTTTATAGCTTAGGCTCATCATCTCAGAGCCTATGTATTCTTTTTAATCATGATGCTTCTGATTGCTGATTATTTGCTCTTCTGCCTGTTGCTGTTTCCTCTCATCATTACACAGCCTGCCGTATAGCCAGGCATTGTGGTGCTTCTGCGTGTCCTTGGAGCATTTCACCCTACTTTAGCTTGTCATAAAGCAGCTGGTTTCCTCTCATCATCCACTTAATATGCCCTGCACAATTGTCTAACCAAGATTCTACATCATATTGTTACGTTCTACCTATAATAACCTAAAATCTACATAGACTGAGATTGAATATATGGATGTACAGCAGAATTCATACTGGGTTTATTCCATAGACTGTGCTGGAGCACGCTGCTGCATTGGTACATGACCCCAAGGAGTTGAAGATATTGGCCTACTACTTGATTTACCCACAACATTCATAAATTTTAGATAATCCACCAACAACTTTCAGTGCTACGATGCCAATGAAATGGCTTTTAAAAAACGTATCAGTGGTAGCAAATTTGCTTTATATCAAGGCCTTAGCAACTACCACTTATACCTCGTTAAAAAGGATAACTATAAATCAATATTCAACTGGACAGTAAACATCAACTATACTTCAAGAACGGCCGTTGGACCAGCTTATAGCCAGAGCTGCATCCAAAAGAAACTTTGATATGTGTATATGTATATGAAATTAAGAAACCACTCTACCATCAGCATTATAGGAAAATTAAATACACGCAGAAAGACTAGGTTTAGTAAGCAACCATTCTGGATGTCTTTGATGTTATGAGAACAGGTGGTAGTTTAGGGAATGCCTGACAGCTATCCTGAACATGGGCATTTTTGTATCTTGCTGAGTATATTTACGCCTACTGTTTACAGAAGTGCTCCGGCCAAAGGCTATGAGCAATTGTGTAAGATACTTAAATTTAGGATATACCATCATTTTGGTCTGTGGATTAGTGGCCACTGAAGGTATGAGAATTAATTTATCCAAATCTTTCTGAAAGTTTAATATTTCTTTTAAAGAATAATACTGCTCTTGATCATCATAATTCTACATACTAACACTACTGTCTTTCCAGATATGCCTTCTTTGTACATTCATACAGCTTGATAAATAAATTATGAATATGTTTAGATGATTGTCTTGAGAGATTTTGATGATTCTTACAGCATTTTGAAATAGAGTTTCTAGGAATAATACCAACAAAACAAATATCACATAGTATGTTTCTTGATAACACTGATCCATAATCAATTAATTTTTAAAATTTATTTTTAAGTCAACTAATATACTTGTGACATTCTTGAAAGTGATTATATAATTGAATATGCTTTAATCTATTCTACTGGCATGCTGGAGCCAACTCATATCAGTGGTTGAGAGCTGATAGCTAAATTTTCAGGAATTTGCAAGCCAGCTGTTCAATGTATCCATCATTAAAAATTACATTTTACTATTATCTATGTCCTTGAGGTTACTTACATCTATTGTGTCTGGTATGGTGGAGATACTATGTGACAATGTGTCATTGCACATTTCTTCTCAACTCCAGGGTCAGTAATGTCACATTGGTAATCAGAAATCTACCACGGTGGGAGTATTTACACCATATAAATCAGCAAATATTACTAATCGGGGCTTTTAAATTTGGGGAGGAGGAGCCAGTTGTTAAACATTTATCAATATACCATTGCCTATTATGTATAACATGGCCTCTCTTCATTTACTGGAATGAGTAGACCAGATGTGAGGGCACAAAATTGCAGAGGATTAGTTATTTAAGTTATTTTAAGCATCTATGCACCAGCAGTGGCTACTGAAAGGTTGGCATCACATTTTCTCAACAGTTAATTAATCCTCTAAGAGGACCTTATTTTTTATTTCAATTGTTTATGAAATAGCTTCCAAATTCAGGTGATTTTTTTAAGTTGCTAAGACAAGAAAAAAAGTTGACTGTATTTACTCAAGGATGTAGATATGCCAATAATAATAACTGTGTGTGTGTAAAACACTCGTCAGAAGATATGTTAGATAATAGACTAATAGAGGTGCAAATTGCAAATACTCTAGGAAAACCCAGAGAGGAGTGATTAAGGACCCAGGCTGGGTGGGAGAGGCCTGGGAAGGCTTCCTATGGGAAGTGATGCTTAAGAGGTTGTTGGGATAAACAAAATTTCAAAAGGAGAAAAAAGAAGGGAAAGGCATTAAAAATGAGAAAGCATGAGTAGGCATACAGAGATGAGGAAATATAAAGGCACTAGTTGGTTGCGATTTTTTTCATTCAATCTAAAACATTTATTGAGCACCTACCGCGTGCCAGACATTGATCTTTGCTCTGTGAGGAAATCAGAGAGCCTGAGTGCTGAGGTGGTGGATGGAGGCGTGGCCGTAAGTGTTGGCAGATTATGCCCAACCAATAGACTGAAGTCCTATTTTAAAATGTGTTGAATGTCATTGTTTTAAAAGCACAACAATAGAGTTTTGACTCTCAGAACAGAGCCAGGTTTCTCCTTTCAGATGCAAGACTTACATTTAAATGTTTCTCTTAATTCCAACCTCCATCCTGTCCCCCGGCTCTGTCCCTAACAAAGGAGCCCAGAGACCTGAAGGGCTTGCTCCACACCAACGAGATAGCAAGCCAGCTGCCTCCTTTCCATCTGCAACCTGGTTACTAAGGGACCAGCCTAATTTAGGGCTGCCCCCAGGGACACATTTTTAAAATTAATTCATTATAGATCAATGCTATCAAGAAATATACTATATGGTATTGATTTTGTCATATTATTCCTAAAAACTCTATTTAAAAATGTTGTAAGAATCATCAAAATCCCTCAAGACGATCATCCAAACATATTAATAATCTAACTATGGAGTATGAATATACAAAGAAGGCACAGCTCTCAGGGAGAAAGATTCTGTGGGCACCACCAGTCGGGGACTAGCGTTTCTGCATCCATCCGTGTGCACAGCGCTAACAAACAAGGCAAATATGCCCATGCAAATGAGGGAGAAAGATGAAAGTGGAGGTTTTGACCTGCATCAGGCAGCAGTCCCAGGCTGGGTTGGTAAGGAAATCTGTGTCCTGATGGTCAGACTGCAGCCTTCCCACACACTTCCACCCCTAGGGGCTTGATTTTTGAACTTGAAGTTGAATTCTCACATTGGTTCCTATCTGTTCCCAACAATCTTTCTGCAAAGAAAGCAGGAATTTGGAGATTTTTCATTTACTAAGAGTAATCTCTGGAATGGCTGACTTCTTGGGAATTGGAGCAACACATGGCTCGTACATATGGTGCAGAGACCCGGGCACTCACACCCGCAAACACTGCGGCTTCTTCGTAGACTCTGGCAGCACGCAGGAAAGCAGACAGATATGCCCCACGGGGTGCTTTTGGTACCACTTGATCCAAAGGCATGAGTGCAAGCACTAACAAATGTCCAGGGGAATTCCTCCACGCTAGCCCTGTCCAGATCTTCTGTGAGCCTCTTGTTTTTGTTTTCTGGAGACGGTTCTCTTATGGATACTCTCCTCCTGGGCATCCATCTCATCCCAGCTGCCACAGGGATCCCCAGCCCAGAACGAACTTTCTCAGGGGAACCTGGGAGGCTTCCAAGCTACAGAGATTTTCCATCCTGCTGAACAGCATTGGCACCAGCTTTCTTTTCCCATCCAGATTTCACGACAGCCAGATTTGAGTTGGCGCAATTGACCGAAGCCAGCATCATGGGCTCTGAAGTTGAGATCCTTCCTTCTCTTGGTTACGGTAAATGAGTCGAAGGAGATGAAAAATGACTGATTTTTTTTTGGCTTTGACAACTGATGGTTGGTGATACCATGAATTAATGCAGAGATTACTGGAGGACAAGGATGACGAGAGGGAGGAGAGTTATCCTGAATTTAACTTGGGGGCAGGTTAAGTCTTAGGTGGATTCAGATCATCTCTGAATAAAGATTAGCAGAGAAAGCACAGGATCAGGATGCAAAAGATCAGGGCTGGAATGAAAGATCTGGAGCATTTTACTCGATGATAGATGATGTTGTGATAATAGTTAACATAACCCACACAGAAACTAAGAAAACAAGAGTCAGTGTCCCTTGGGGAAAATTTAGGCATAAATGTTGCCCTGAGAAAGAGGAGCCAATGAAAAAGACCAAGGCAACGTACTCATAAATGTTGAGGAAAGATGGAAGCAGTGTTTCTTCTACCTAATAAACTAAATGTGAAAATCATGCTAACTGTTCTATATGCTACACATTGACACTCTTGTATGGCAGCCAAATAAGAGGGAGTTTGATTAAGTTTGATTTTACAAAGAGAGATTTTACTATCTTTATTTTTACAGACAGATATTCTTGGCCATTCTCTCGATTATTTTCTACATCTTGACATCCAAGGACATAATTTAAACTACACATTCACAGCCTATTATGATACTTTAAAAGTCACCACCAGTTGCTTTGAAGAATCTATAGCTCTGCTTCTATGATCAAGGGCTCATGGTATGGGAGTTCCATCATTGAGAGTTGGAGGGTGGAGTTTTATTGTATTTATTAATTAAACAAATACTGTACATGCTCTACGCTCTTTGTTAGGAGCTATTGTATAACAGAGGGCAGAGAGGCATGGTCATTGCCATTAGAGGGCTTACAGGTCGAGTCGGGGAGATGAACATCTGATCAAACAATATTACAAATGCTGCAAACAGTGTGTTATGAATAATAATGTGAGGCACCATAAGAGTGTATAGCAGGCATCCTGAAAAATAAACATTTGAATTGAGTTCTAAATGAAAAATAGAAGTGAGCTAAATTAAGTGAAGTTAAAAGCACTCGTTGTAGAAGGAACAACCCATGTCAGGACTCTGTAGTCCTGTAAGATTTTCTGGAAATCAAAATCCATATGGCTGGAACACAGAATGAAACAAAGACATGGAGGCAAATGAAGCCGGAGAACAGGGTAGATGTTAAATTTTATCGTATTGTTCTTCCTGGCACACAGCTAGAATACATCCCTCAGTCTCATTTGCAGTTAGAGGGAGTTCTAGCCAAAGTAATATGAGTGAAAATGGCTCATGCTCTTTCTAGAACTGATTCATAAAAACTCTTACGTGCAATGTTCCACTTTTTCTCTTCCTTATCTTCCACCTGGGTGCTGAGGAACAAAGAGAGAACTCTGGTTCCCTATGGGACATAGAGGAATGCCTTCTGCAAATCACGAGCATGTATTCAAATGTTATTTTAGTGAGAAATAACTTACATTGTATTGTTCTATTATATATTTGGGGACTTGTTTTTCACAGCACCTAGTGTCGCCCTCATTAACATACCTGTTTTGTATAGTAAAGGTACCTCCACTCCACTTGCAATGGCATTCTTAGAACAACAATGTTCATGTGGCTCCAAAAAAATAATGTTCTGTAAAACATCGCAAGAGCTTTCTAGAAATGGAATGGGAGGGCTTGTGAGGATGTGAACTAAAGGAACAGGAAATATTCAAGGAAAGGTTCTGTGACAACCTAACAAGGATGCTGACAAAGCAGGAAAGATATCGAGCTGGGACATCCATCTTCTCCCACCCTTGGACATTGGCACTCCCGCTTCTCCAGTCTTTGGTCCCCTGGTTCTCAAACCTTCGCTTTGGACTGATACCACACCAGTGGCTTTCCTGGGCCTCCAGCTTGCAGAGGGAAGATCACAGAACTTCTCAGCCTCCGTAATCCTATGAGCCAATCCTCCTAATAAATTTCTTTCTATACATCTCTCTACATATACCCTATTGGTTGTGTTTCTCTGAAGGACTCTAACTATACAGTGACCTCTAAGAATTATGATGAAAGGATATTTTTAATTGAACTATAAAGAGGTAATTCTTATAGATCATTACAAATTCTTAAATTCAGCAACTAAAACATATGATTCCATACCAGGTGGGATAAAAAAAGAACTCAAATGATTGCCGGTTCAAAATTACGTAAACATACACATATGTACATATGCATGTGAATGTACACCTGTGGGAGTCTTCTTTTGGTTAAAAATGTACTTCAACAAATATATTTTGGAATGACATAAAAAAAGATATTTTAAAATGCTTTTCTATTTCTACTCATGAAGATTTGGTTCTCAGCATTCCAAAAATCAAGTAGTAGAGTTTATAAACTGTAGAAGGAATGCTGCACTCCTATAATTACCTATTCTAAATTCATAAGTTTAAGATATATGTGGCCTTTTGTATATCTTTAAAAACTTCAGAAAAATTCAGAAATACTTGAGCCCATCCTTAATCAGGCTGTAATAAATTACACACTACATCAAAATCTCTATCGAAATTTCTGGATATAAGAGAGAGTGTGTAGTTAACATATGGCATCCTAGAGTATTCTATACAGCAACTTGAACTAAGATGAGGCTTAACATAAGGCAATTATTTTATAATACCGTTAATATTTACACACATACATATATATGTGTGTATTTATATAAAATATAATATGTAACACATAATTAGTCAAGGTTCTCTAGAGAAAACTAACCATCATACACATAGACATACACATATACACACACACAGGGGTTTTTACTTTGAAATATTCGATTTTAAATCTCAGTGCTAAGATGTGATGAGGGCGTTAGCGTGATCCACACTTGACAGGGCACGATGTGGAGTGACTCAGGTGTTGAGCATCACGCACAGCTGCTAGTCAAACAAGGGCCCTACATTCACTCTCTAGAGACCACACTGATGCTCTTCTCCGGGGCCCCCAGGTCTCAGCATTTCACTGAGCCAGCAGGACTACATTAGTTTAATCAAGATATTTTGTAGGAGGCTGTAAAAATGCTTCATAAAATGCTATGTTAGCAGTGAAAAGGAAATTAGGTAATGGATAAAGCATACATTTACAACAAAAAATAGTGGGTAGCAAAGCAGTGTAAGTACAGTGTAGTAACTTCGAGGACCTTTGAAGAGAGATTCAGAAGTTGATGGCAGTTCATATAGGAAAGGATGCTTCGTCTGACAATCAGATGGGCTAATTAATCTGGATTTAACCCAGCTGGATCTTATCTAGCCTGACTGTTAATGAGTATGTATTATTTTGCTAGCAAGGGCACACTCTCTTAAAAAAATAATAGGGTCATCGTTGCTATGAGTAAAATTTTATCTTGATATATGATAAATTTTTTCAAAGCAACAAAGAAGGTCACTATCATTCTTAAATATTTCCTATTATGTATATTGGTGCCACAGTTTTGTTTTGTTTTTGTTTTTGTAATCTCATTCACTGCTCTTCAATTAAAGTTTTAAATTTTAAGATCATATGGTAACAATTGTGTTTCTTCCAGTTTTCTCTTTGTTTCCACAAGATGTGATGTCACCACAGAAGGTGTGGAGGTAGATACGCTATGATGATACATACCAAGCCATTTCTACCTTGGCACCTGTGTATACCTGTGCATGCGTTTTTTTTATACCACCTATCATATCAAATGGCAATTAATCACTAGATATAAATATTTTCTACTAGACTATCAGCTCCTCGGAGGCAGAAACATTATCTTGCCCTTTCCTATATTCCTAGCATGAAGACTGGTTTATCACATCTTTAAAACTAGGGTGTCACTCTGCTTAATAAATTAATTAAAATGATGCTCTCACAAAATAAAGAGTCTGACTTGAGATGTGAATAAAGGTGAAATGTGAAATGTTGAGACAGGATCTGGAGTATTCCACGGTGAGGAGATTGTTCACATAATCAGACTGATTTCCTACAGCTGATACCCCGAACAAAGCATTAGGCAAGTAAGCACTTCATGAATGCCATGTACTGTTCACATCACACACACACTCATGGACATTAGTAGGAGAATAATGTAACAAGAGCATCTCTCTGAAATCAGTTTACCTTTTCAGATAAACACCTTGCTTAACCTTGTATGTTTTAAAAAATTCCCACAAACTCCTCATTTCATTCTATTATCTCATTTAAGACTTAAGTGCCAAAGCAGCTGATGAGGGGAGGGAAAAGATGCTTAGGTATTGGGCCAAGAATCTCAAGATCAGTGAGACATTTTGATCCGCTACATGGACTGACATCAGCTCAGATGGGCCTTGCCCTTTGGCTTCACTTTTTGGTGGGAAAGATTTGGGATGCAAGATGAGGTGAATTATAGCTATTATTTAGATGCCTAAGCAGCATCCCGCTATCCTTTCCAAACTGAATTGTAGTTTTCTTTCAGAGTCCTTCCCTCTTTCATACAGTGATTCAGGGGACACTGACCCAACCCCCACCTCCAAAATTGACCCAGATTGGACAAAGGATAGTCCCCTAAACGTTGCAAACAGTGATTCAAGGACATTAGCCAATGTTAGACCACGGTTTCACCTAGCCAGAGGGATTGCTTCAGAAAAGAACATGTGATGATGGGAAACAGCATGGAGGATTTTGACTTCCTAAAGCTGATGCCCTGAACAAAACATTAGGAAAGTAACACTTCACGAATACCATGTACTGTTCACACCAGACACACACACAGACGCACATGCTCACCTTCCAGCATTTACCAAAACATAGAATAAAGTCAAAAATAGAGGCGAAATAGAATCAAAATAGAAAATCAAAATAGAACTACCATACGATCCAGCAATTCCAATTCTGGTAATATATCCAGAGGAAATGGAAACACTCACTCAAAGAGACATCTGCAACCCCATGTTCACAGCAGCATTATTTACAGTAGCCAGGACATAGAAACAACCTAAGCGTCCATCAATGGATGAATGAATCAAAAGTTGGGTATATATATATATAAATGGAATGTTATTCAGCCATAAAAAAACAAGGAAATCCTGCCATTTGTGACAATGTGGATGGACCTTGAGGGCATTATGCTAAGAGAATTAAGTCAGATAGAGAAAGATAAATACCATATGATCTCACTTCTCATGTGGAAGCTAAAAAAAAATCCCAAAAACTCACAGAAAAAGAGATCAAATTTGTGGTTACCAGAGGTGGGGGGTAAAGGGAGGAGGAATTGGAAAAGGTGGTCAAAAGGTACAACTCCCCGTTACGAGATAAATTCACTACTAGGAATGTAATGTACAGCATAATGACTATAGTTAACATAGCTGTATGATATATATGAAAGTTGTTAGGAGAGTAAGTCCTACGAGTTCTTATCACAAGGAAAAAATTCTTTTTTTGCTTTCTCTTCGTATTGTATCTACATATATGCGATAATGGATGCTAAGCTTATTGCAGTATTCATTTCACAAGATATGTAAGTCAAAGCATTATGCTATACACCTTAAACTCATACAGTGATGCATGTCAATTATATCTCAATAAAACTGGAAACAAAAGAAATGGGCATGTGGCCTAAATCAGATCATTTAGACACGCAGCAATGTTTGGGGGCAGGCCTGGCTTCTGGAAAAGGAAGTTTCCTGACCATGATAAAAACGCTCATGCTCTCTGTTCCTCTGAAAGATGTGGTGTGAGGATGTGAGGATATGAAGCCAGATTTCTGTTAGCAGTCATCACGAAGGAGGCACCTGAAGACAAAGCAAGCACAGGAAGGAACGTCCCACTACAGGAAAGGAAGCTGGACCCGCCAGCTCATCTTCCAAACCGGGTGAGCAAATACATTCCCTGTCGTTTAAGGTAGACTCAATTGGGCTTTCTATTACATCCAGCTGAAGACATTTTTCTGCTATTTCTACTGTGTTAGGTACTCTATTAAGTATTGCCTAACTTAATTTTTATTACAAACCAACAAGGATGATTATCCACATTTTATAGATAAGAAAACCAAAGATCAGAAGTGTTACATAATATGGTTAGTGTAACACGGAAGAGCTATGACTTTAAACAAGTGTGTTTGTTTTGTCTTCACTCCAAAGCTTATGAGTTAGGCTGCTTCACTTTGAAAAATAAGAAAAAAAAAAAAAGCCTAGCAAAGTATTTCAGTTTTCCTATACCAGTACTTTCATGGTTTATTAATAATTTTGAAAAGTTATATCTTACAAAAATGGATATGAAAACTTGGGCAGGTAGGGCCCAAGTTAAACTTGCTCTATTAATATAGATTTACAGCCACATCAGATACAAATATACATAAGACACACACTTGTCTACAAAAGAAGCGGCATATATAAATACGTTCACAAAAAAGGAACCTCAATTCCAAATCATTATTGTAAAACAAGTTAACTTGTATGAGGAAAATGTTACATAATTGTATATAAATATAGCCCATGATATGTTTAGGGTGTTCTAAATTTAATTTCAAAGGGTTGTGTCATTCGTAACAAAAAGCAAATATGAGTAAAGCATCAGGGCTGAAGTCATTCAACAGTAATGCTAAGGGAAAGTGTTACGTAAGTCGCATTATTCTTAAGAATGGAGAACTACAAAAAGAACCAGTTTAATCTTGTAACCTCAATGTTTTATAAGAACTGATTAAAAATATGAATTCTTTTCCTGCTATCTTGTAAACATTCTCTTGTTCTATGTGTTTCTCTCAATAGTCTTTAAAAATAGTTCCAGTCATTTGTTCAATAACAAAACGCAGACCTCTGACCCATCTCCTTCTGCTTACAAGTAATCTGTGTCATTTCTTGGCCTTCCTTCTATCTTCAGTCTCATCTTCAACTTCATTCCTTCAACCCCCAGACTCTCACATTTTCCCTCACTGGCCTTTCCACACTGCTTTAACCACAGTGAAGTAATTTAATTGGTAATTCCAACCAACACATGCCTTCCATTTCTTTTGCGAGATGTTCTCCCTCCTTCACTTCCAGGACGTCACACTCTCCTAGCATTCCTTCTGCCTCTTTCTTCTCAGTCTGCCTTTTCAGATCGCTCTTTGTCCATCCTTCAATGCCAATTCCTCAAACTCATGTCCTTAACTTTCTTTAATTCTCATTTGACATGTTTCACCTGAGCAGAGATCCCATCTACTCTCGTGCTTCACTGGTCATCTACATACTGATGACGCTAAAAGCTCCCACGTGGTGATCACATTGCAGCAATACTACAAGATAATGATCTCCAAGCTATTCAAAGGAGAGACCAAGATACATGGTGTTGCCTAGTTATCTATTAATGAGTATTCTATAAATATCAGAAGGAGGATATCACAGAGCTACTTGGAAAAGCTATAAAAAGAAAAAAAGCAAGGATATCAATTCTTTTTTCGTTTTTGGGGATAGTAAAAGTTCATTCTGCATTATTCTCAGACCCAATTATGTTATATTTGGTAAAATTTATGATGAAAGAAATGTATTCAGAACAATTTGGTCTCTGCATTGCTTGGGAAAAATCTTACCCAATATTATATTAGTACGTCTGTGCTGTTTCTTCTCTGGCTAAGGCTTTCTATGGTTGCCCATGTGAGAAACACCTTGATTGCAAATCAGCACCTGCAATTCCAAGTGTCTGCCCTTGTGACTTTCAAATCGAGGCTGGTGTTATAAATCACTGTGTATTTTCTCTCCCTGTAGCATCTTAATATCTGTGGCACGTCTCTTATGATCAGCAGTTACAGTGTTCACCAGCTTGATAACCTATGTCTTTGGGGTGTCTTCCAAGCCTGCCCACAGTGAATTTAAATGATGATACAACCTCTATTTTAAGTCAGGTCACCCCAAAGAATCCTCTAGAGAAAACCCATCCAGTGTTTTTGTGTAACCCAGTAAGAGAAACATATAGAAACTTATGTTTATTTATATGGCATACAAAAGACAAAAAAGGTTACTAAAAGGTAAGCTCAAAACTTTTGGGGAGTTACAATCGATTTCGCTACGGTGAAATCTTTCCTTGAAGACACCCAAGATTAGATTTTTCATGATGTTAGAATCCCATTCATCAGAGATCCAGTGAAGGCTTGTTTATAAGGGATAGAAATCTTATTTTCCCTTAGTGCCAGACCACTCTTTCGTTCTTCACTGTTGCCATAGTCATCCTTGCATTAGAGCTACTTATGCATATGCCTGTATTTCTAGACTGTGAACTCCTCAAAGTCAGAACCACCTTGTATTATCAACTCCTGCCCCATCATTTTGTGCAAAAGGAAAGAAAGCACTGGGAAAAGACACGGTAAGCTTGAACAATGTCACTATTATTTGGCAATTGATTTGGAAGCCTTATGTCCTCTGTATTGTGTTCAACAACAAAAAAACAATAAATATTTTTTAAAACCATAAATATCATTCTCATTTGAAATTGAGAAATAACGTTGCATCAGATAAAATAAAATAAAATCAGAAAATTCAAATAAGCTGTTTTCTTTACTAGAAGTAGCCATCATTTTCTAGTTACTATAATAGATTACATTGAACCTAAACACGATAATCATTTTAAAAAACTGTGTCAATTAATGCACCTGATGTTTTTGTGACCTAAATTTTTTCCATTTCTTCTCAATATAGGTCACTTTAAATATTCTACCAGCAGTTAAAGTCTTATTGTTTTCAAAAAATCCCAATACTAAATCAGATTTATGTAATTTTGAAAAAGTTCAGCTATTGTTATTATAATTTGTCATCATCTTACTTTTGTTTTTTCATAGCATTGAATCATTACATATTATTGCAATATAACAAAATAAAAGAAAATATCCTAGGGGATGACAATTCTGACCTTATGGAGAAAGGCATAAAAGTTGCTTTCATTTCTTGCACAAAACATCCTGTAAAAAAGTTAGTGCCTTCTGGAAACCCACATTTTAGTAACTTAGTAACGGAGGCTTTATAATTCAAGGATAATTTACCATTCTGAAAATGAGGCTGGATTTCCACAAATTCTTTGATCTGTGTATCTTGTGGCACTGATCATACACGGAAGGTACATTGTCAGACTCCTTTCCTTGGAAGGCTTGAGCTTGCTTATGGCCCAGAATTTTAGCCTTAGTCTTCATTCGGTCATATCATTTTGAATTGTCATATTTGACAGTTAGTTCCATCAGCTGAATTAATTTTCCAATTTTCCCTAGTGGCTTTTTATATCTTAGGATGATTTTTAGCACATTTTTGAGGTGGGAGTGTCATTTGGCCAAATGTATACAAGCATTCAATTTATTCAACATATATTACTATCTCTTGCTATTTTTAAGGCACTGCTCCAGGTAATGGGGAGAAAGTTGTGGATAAAACATACAAAATTTCTAGCCCTCATTGAGATTAATTTTTTTACAATTTGATTTTTGTGAGGAAGATTGGCCTTGAGCTAACATCTCTTCCAATCTTCCTCTATTTCATGTGGGACGCCACCACAGCGTGGCTTGACGAGTGGTGCTAGGTCTGCATCTGGGATCCAAACGTACGAACCTGGGGCCATGGAAGCAGAATGTGTGAACTTAACCACTAGGCCACTGGGCTGCCCTGAGATTACATTTTAGCAATCCATCACATGACTCCTCAGCAATTCTAACCCTTCCTAAATGTGATCTCAATAGACAAGCATTTTAGGTATTTCTTCATTACAGGTATTTAATAAACCAAACATCAAATGTTAAGACAAAGCATAGACTGATGGGGCGATTGGCCAGCAAAGGGGACAGAATGGAGCAGTGGGTAATAGCCTGGGCTTTGCCCTCAGAAAAGTTTGGGTTTGTGTTCTAATTTTCTTCCTTATCTTGAGATCTCACTGGGGTATTTATTAAGCCTCTCAAGTCATTAGGGTTTTCTTTCTTGACTTTTTAATTTAATAATCCATTTTTTCAGAGTTATTTTGAGGATTCTGTAATTGTACAAAATATTTTAATTTTTACCATGTAGCAATTAATTGAAGTAATAAGGATAATATAAAGATGTAGTTACTGCCTACTCCCTCAAAAAAAACTTTAAAATCTAATTTGAGATGCAAAGTTCAATAAAAAAAGCAAAGCCACATGAAATCACTATGTCACGTTCAACACAAAAATCACAAAATTCTGATTTTCTAAGTGAAGTATGAAATCAGATGTCACAAATAAATTATCCTTAATAAACTTCCACTGCTACAAAACTCTCCCTGTAGATTGATAAAGCAGAAAAGCTAAACATTAGTATTTAGTATCTAAACATCAGAATTTGGTGGGGTTTGTTTTTGATCATTTTTTAAAAAATACATGCCTTAAGGATAGGAAATGTAATTGATCATGTGAGGGCAAAGAGTGTGATTTGGGGTCAATTTTGGACCTGCTACCTTGGCTGTATCTAAAATTGAAGGATTCTGAGCAGCTAAGAGCATCTTGTAAGAGCTGGGAAACGGGATCAGAAAGAGGTTCAGCAGAATGTGGATTGAAAATGAGAGGTGTATCCTCTGCAATTTTACATAGACTGAGAAACTTTAAAGCAAGCTGTTATTTTCATGCCAATAAATTATGTTGCATCATGTAATAATGAGGTACCAGAAATTACATCTTCTTTTCCACTCAATGCTATTCATATTGTTTGGTTGCCTCTTAGATTCCTCTGAGGTGGATGGAATTAAACAGCTTGCACGTGTGCTAATTTTGAGTCTCTTCCTGGCACCAAATCTGTGAAATGATCAATGATGAACTGCGTTATCATTCTATAAGTGAGTCTCCAGTGGGCAGTGAGCAGCAAATAGCACCCGTTTGACTGATTTGAAAACTTGAGTAAAGGTTAAGAGTCTGTTCAATTTGTGGAGCTTTCTGGAGGCTTGCAACCACTATTTACCATAATGTTTACTTCTCAGTGGGCAGGCATTTTGGCACACAAAGAGGTCTGAGGTGTTTCATATTATGACATTGTCATTAGTCAAGAGAACGTAGCGTGTGGCTTGCTATTATTATCAATACAATCCATCTTTAAGATTTCGAGGGGCTGTTTGCTTATCTATGTTTATAAATCCCATCATCTCTTCCCTTTATGGAGCTCAACAGGGAATGAGATTTTGAGGAGTAGCTGTCTGAGACCTGATACAAACAACCCTTATTTAGAAAATGCTTAACAAAGATCAAGTTCTGAGAGGAAATTGGGTGTTGACTATTTTCCCAAGTGAAAATATCTCACGACCTGAAATTTCTCTGTTGGATCAAACACGTAATGAACTCATCAAGAGAAAGCGATTTCACACCATCATACTCAGTGGTTTTTACCAGCTAGAATATTTATTTAGTAGATAAGCAAATAAACTCGAAGGAAAACAGTTTAGCCATAAATTGGGGGCCCAAATCTCAAGGGTACGGCAGTCTGCTATACATTGTTAAAGATTATTTAAAGGGCTTTCCCATATGGAGAGTGATATGAAGCATCCTCGTGGAAATAGGAATAATTGGAAGGGGAGTTTAAGGAGCAGGGTTAAAAAAGTCTGACTTAACTCTTGTTTACTAGATGTCTATAGCAAGTAACAAAGCCAGGGCTATAAATATGTTGCATGTTGTTGTGGAGTAGGAGTTTGGAGTTTACTTCCTGGTGCTTACCACTTAAGGGTTGGACGATGTTGAGCGTGACATTTCACTTCCCTAAATCGTAAATATTCTTATTTACAAAATGGAGATAAAATGGTATTTAGGGGATATTTACACAAGAGGGCACATAGAAAATATCTAGTTATAGGAAGTATTCAATAAACAAGTAGTGGCAATAGAAACAAAATTTAAATACATTGAATGTATTGTACCTCTTACAGAATTACTTTTTCCTTCTAAAATAGCATGGTGCTACTTAAAACAATTAAGGACCTCATTTGCAAAGTGAATCTTATATAAGATTCTTATGTATCTTATTTAAGGTTGTGTTTTTCTGAGCAGAGGATGAAAAACATGCATGTGTAGACGATGCAACTGTGAGATCCAAGCAACAAATACTGTATAATGAGAAATTAAATATTCAATGCCTCGAATTTTCTCAGAACGAAATTTAATCCAGACTCACTAATTAACACTTTGCAAAGTAGAGATTTAATAGTAGCTCCAGGCAACATGATCTCACTCAATTAAGATTATACCGTTTATATCCCAGTTGTTGGGTTTACTTTCTTCTACCTAGAAAATATATTATAATTTTGAAGTATTACTTAATGGACAAAAATTCTTTATAAATACTTTAAAACTATGAAAAGTAGTCAATATTAAAGAAGCCAGGTGCAATAATTAAGAGTATTAAAATAATGAATAACCAGACATAAAAAATTACAAGTAGAGTCCATAGGAAAGAATCCTGTGACGACTCCCGTGCGGCAGTAGTTCTGAGCTGGGATGTCTCTCGCGTCTGCCATCCTAGGCCTCTGGCTCTGCACATAGGGCCACATCCCTCCCAAGCAGCTCAAGTCAAAAAACAAAAACAAAATCACTGACCTTACTCCTTCCTTCCCAAAAGTAGTGAAAAATGAACACATTCAATATTTACTTGTATCCATGATAATTAAAAGTGAAATTAAATATTAATGTGTTCAAACGTTTATTGTGCATTTTAAATGAGCAAGGGAAATTGCCTTATAAATATGGATCTTGTTTGGCCTCCATATAGTTATTCAACCATTTTATCCTTACATACCAAGCTTCTTTTGTATGTTATCCAAGTAGAAATCTACTTATTCTTTTGTTAAAATTATATAATAAGAATTTGTTAAATTGTTTAGGCTGATCTAATTCAGGTAGTTAAGCTAGACATAGAACTTCAAATTTACAAAAATAGATGTTGCCAAATCATGAAATTATCAGATATTAGAGAACATTTTTTTAAATTGGGAAATTCCAGATAAGAGCCTGATTGGAATGGTGTGCCATCTGCAGCTATTATTGTAGAGCCCTCACCATTCTTAGTATCTGGGGATTTTATCAATCATTTAAATATAGTATTTTATTTATTTAAAAATAATTATAACAGAAGATTGCTATTTCAATCACTAAATACTAGAAGAATTGTTATTATCTATGAAGATAAATATAAGTGTACTATTTTACCAAGCTGCTATGGTCTGAATGCATATGTGCCCCAAAAATTCATATATTGAAATCCTGATGCCCAATGTGATGCTACTAAGGGTCTTCGGGAAGTGCTGAGGTCATGAGGGTGGGGCCCTCATGAATGGGATTAGTGGTCTTATAAAAGAGATCCCCATAGAGCTCCCTGGCTCCTTCTACCTTGTGAGCACACAGCCAGAAGTTAGAAGTCTGCAACCCAGAAGAGGTCCCTCACCTGACCACGTTGCCGCCTTCATCTCAGATTTCCAGCTTCCAGAACTGTGAGAAATAAATTTCTGCTATTTAAAAGCTACCAAGTCTGTGGTATTGTGTTATAGCAGCCCAAACAGATTAAAGCAAAAGTCATCTCTAGAACTCTGGGGTGAGCAGGAGGAGGAATCCTCGCCTGTAAATGCTTGGATGAATGAGGAAAATGCAAAGAGAGTTGGGAGTGGTGCTTCCAAGGTCCGGTGTTCATCTCCCTCTTTAACAAGAATGGAGGAAAAAGTCTTAAACTTCCTGGCCTTGGGATGTTATGAAACTTATCAGCACCCGTATCAGAAGGAAACACGGCAAAATGATGACTTACTGTTTCAAATATCAGAATGACAAGTACAATCAAGGAGCACAAGAGCTCCAGGATTTTTAGAGACAGGGGATGAGGAACGCTAACATATCCATCTGACCTGCCTTGGGGCTCAGGGCAAACACCACTACGACGGTGCCCACAGCCTCGCTTCTTCCAAAATTGGCCTGGCCAAGGGCACTCGAGGTACAAAATCTGAGTAGTTTCAGGATGTCCATATCTGCTATAGAGATATATGTAACCCCTAAGAGTGTGGAGGATGTAAGCAGGTTTGGAAAGTTCTCCCTTTTGTAAAGAGCTTTCCATGAGGCTGGCCGGTGGCACAGCGGTTACAAGAGAACTTTCTGCTTCTTGGCGGGCCAGGGTTTGTGGATTCGGATCCCAGGTGCAGACATGGCACCTCTTGGCAAAAGCCATGCTGTGGTAGGTGTCTCACGTATAAAGTGGAGGAAGATGGGCATGGATGTTAGCTCAGGGCCAGTCTCCCTCAGCAAAAAGAGGAAGATTGGCAGTAGTTAGCTCAGAGCTAATCTTCCTCAAATAAATAAATAAATAAATAAATAGAGCTTTCCTTGAAGTCTATAATGCTTCAGGATGGAAACATAATGGCAACCTGGAAAGAAAACCCAATGCATCTTATCATCTTATCACATGGGAGTCACATGTCCCAAATTATCCACTCATTCTCTCTCCTCTGGATCCTTTTAGCAACTTAACAAGGTTGTATATTCTGTGATGGCATCCAGTTCCTCACTGTCATGGTCTCCCACTGCAAATTAAAAACAGATGTTTGTTGCTTTCAAGCCAGATGCCAGCACATCAGCAGGTGTTGAAGCCTATTTATTTGTACACAGAATATGCTGCAGCCTTGAATCACAATTAAGGTGTGTCTTCAGCTTCCTCTCACGTTCACTCTCTCTGTCTTTCCTTTTCCTTTTTTTGTAAGCCTTTCTATAGACAAGATTTAAGCCGTTCAGTCATTATTTGTGGGTTAAAATGGCCCAAAACAAATTGCCGAAATTAACTGCCATGTGGTTGCTAGGAAGTTGCTGCCTTATAATATTTTGCTACCACGTTTAGAAAGTTTTTATTGCCTTAGAGACTTCGGTAATAAAATTTTGTTATGTTCCATTCAAACTTTGTTCCCACGGATAACATATTTCAGTTTCAAAAGGTGACAATCTGGCCTTTCCACTAGTTTTAAAATTCCCTCAAAGAGAAATCACCACTGATGTCTCACTCCTTTGGATAACTCAAATAAATCAATAGATCAGTTTAAATGATATTTACTTAAATATACCAAAGTCATTATTAGATGGGTCCTGAGTGTTCAATTCTCTAAGATTTCTTTTCAAATAATTAGTAATCGATAATCATAAATAAATATTTACTCAAAAGAGTAGGCTTTTTAAAAGAAATTTCTTCTTCTGAAATACCAGGGTTTAAAATGTATCACCAAAGTTGGCAGTGAAGAGTCTTTATATAGGCTGAGGCTATTGGGGTTCCATCTTTTTATTCTAAGCCACTGGCCTTTTCTAAAACCAATCCATCTCTGAGACAAGGATGCATAAGAGGGAAAAAATGGGGAAGTAAGGAAAAGTCTGCAAATTTGCTTTGGCACCCTGCTACTTCGGGATAGAGTTTTAGTCCAGAGGCAACAACCTCTGGTACTGAGGAAAAGTTCACCATTTGTGTCAACCAGCAGGTCATTATATACTGCTCCTATTGTATTCAAAAAAAAAAAAAAGAAAAGACAAGAAAAATAACAGACTTCTGCTCACAGATATTTCAAAAGCAAATGTGCTGTATTTGTGAACTAGTTAGCATGCCTGAACATTGTATTCTTAATTTTGTTAAAACAATTGAGCTTCATGTCAAAAGTAGAATTACTAAGTAATTGTGCTATATGTGTATGTGTAAATGGGTGTGTGTGTGTGTAGAGTCCATGGTGACAAAGCAAAGCATGCCACTGAATTTGATGAATAGAAATGAGTGGCGTTTTTTTGTTTTTTTCAAAGAGGGTGAGATGAAGTGACGGTGAAACGTTGGAAAGCCTCTCTAATGCTAGAATCATGACATACCAGGTGTGGAATGAAGCTTCAAGATCTTTAATCCCTCCATGTTCAAGGTTTGAATCTCCTCAATAATAAACCCATAAAGAGGCTTTTATGCCTGAATCTAAAATTATGCAATGATGGAAAATATTTACTTTCCTAAACAAAGTTTTAATCTTAGTTATACTCCTTGTCGTCCAATAGACGAAAGCTAAAATGTCTTTATTTGTGTTCAAAGATAGCTAGGTCTTCTCTTCTCCGGTCTTAACATCTCTAATTTTATCTCATGTCTCATATGACAGAGTTGCATGCTCTGCACCCTTTAACATGGTCCAGTTAGCCTATATTTCTCTTCGAATGGGATGCCCAAAACAAACAAGTTTCCAGGTACAACCAATTGAGACAAAATAATAATAACTGTTTATTGAAATAATACCACATTTATTATGTGCCAGACACTATGCTATGCAATTTATATACTCATCTCATTTAATCCTCTTAGCAACCCTATAAAGAGAATTCTAAGAGGAAAAGAGTAAACTGCCCAAGAGCAAGTAGGTCCTGTTGGCACAGCCTGGATTTACACCCAAGCAGGTTGACATGGAAGCCTTGGGAAATCAACATCACCACACTGTTCTGTTCTAAGCCCAACAAGTACAAATAACTAACTCCCCCACTGCTAAATCACTCTTTGTCTTTATGCAGGTGTTCTCTTCCAGCTAAATACAGGGCAGTGCATTTAAATATCATCAAATATGATATTTTGAAATTTCACAGAGGTTCCTATGCTGGAGTTGTGCTTCGGGTGATGGTCCTATCATGCAATGTACCCCATGTTTCCATCATCCCTCTTGATTTCTTCATATCATCACTGAAAAAAAGGAAGTGGGGGCACATACATATATATCTTTTTCCCAACTCATTCTATAAATTGTTCAAACAGAAGGGCCCAGAGAGATAAATGCCACTTGACTTTTACTTTCAGCGTGATATCATGAATCAATATTTTTTTGCCTACTGCCCTATCATTGACTGATTCATCTAATTTTTTCTACCTTGTCTATACAAATATCAAGGATCCCTATCACTGACTTATTAAACAAGCTCTTTTTCTTCTCTTCCACAAATACTCATTTTTCTGCTTGCTCTAACTTTCATTTTACCCCTGGCACTAACTCCTATTTTATAGACCATATTTTTGTAGCATATGATTTTTTTTTACCCAAAGTCATACAGATGATAGGAAAGAAATCAAACGTATTGTACTCTGGGGAATTCAACACATAAAAGAGTGCCATACTTTCTTTAACTTTTTGTGACTTTGCTTTTTCATACTGTTTTATCTAGCTTATTTTATTAAAGTCTTGACAACCACAATGGAAAACAATTAAAAATTTTGTTGGAAATCTGCTGTTTTTGGAGAATGCGTTCAGGTTCCACCCTGCTCCTTGGGTTCTTTGGGATTTCCATTCCCAAGGATTCTCAATGTCCTTTCCTCTGGATGTTACTAGGGATTACCAAAACAATAACAGATAAACAACAAACAAACAAAAATCAGGTTTTCTGCTCAATTAAGTTTGGGAAATTCTAAATTAAACAGTCTAGGCTATGCAAGCCTTTGGACTTCTTGCCCTCTCATAAAACCATAAAGCACCAATGTGATTTTGAATCTCCAAGACTGCAATAAAGTGTTTAGTGTCTTTAATTAAAAATAACCACAAATATGGGGCTGGCCCCGTGGCTGACTGGTTAAGTTCGCGCGCTCCGCTGCAGGCGGCCCAGTGTTTCGTTAGTTCGAATCCTGGGCGCGGACATGGCACTGCTCATCAGACCACGCTGAGGCAGCGTCCCACATGCCACAACTAGAAGAACCCACAACGAAGAACACACAACTATGTACCGGGCGGGCTTGGGGGAGAAAAAGGAAAAAAAATTAAAAAAATAAATAAATAAAATCTTAAAAAAAAACCACAAATATTCAAATATGCAAATTTCCTCAAAAATTCACATTCAAGTAACCACAGAATTCCAAAAGAGGAAAATGTTAAATGTACACATTTATTATGGAAATCATCACTATTAGTTAACTGAGAAATACACCTGCATCAATTTTCAGATACTTTGTAAAAAGGTCTGGGTTTCAATACTGATTCTTTTTTCCTTAGTACAGAAAAAAATTAACTCTGAATTTTGAAAAAATGATATGCAATGAACATATACACAGATATCAACTATTTGATACAAGATAAGGAATTATTCCTTTATCCCCCCAAAATTTAGAATAGTGAGGCCAATAGGTAGAAAGAGATGGTCCAAAAATGCCTACTTACTGTATTCTGTTCTATCGGAGAAAGTTATATATTACGTTAGCCAATTATTCAGTCAATTCTTCCTTGATAACCAAGGAGAGGGTAAAAAGAGTTGTGCTATGTCTACAGACCCCTGTCTTGAGGCACCTTAAGTCAAGATTCATGTGGAAATTTCCTCTGCAGTAATAAGTTTTACTTGTGTACTAACAGTGCTGAAATGGAGCAAAGAGAACTAGGGTAGCTAATCTCCAAAAGAAGCAGGGAAAGCGCACAATTCTTTTCCTTGCAAAAGTCAGTGAGGTGACTTGTACACCTTGATATGTCTTTGGAGGAGGAAAAAAATGTACACATAGCCCCTGAAAGAGGCCTTGGGAGCTCCTGCATTTAATTACTGTCAGATACACAGGAAGCTACAATGACTTTTCATAAAATATTCAAATATACACTTGTGAGGTCATCTCGTTAGCAGATCTTGACACTGTCTTGTCAGATAGAAAAGTTATAACTGTGTAGATAAGGTGACACGTGACATTGTCTTATAGGAAACTCATTTGGCCATCTGCCTACCTGAGCAGATATTGTGCTTTTCTTTTCTGTAATATCCCTCACAAGCAGCAGAAAAATGCTTTTTGTGGTCATCTGTGATCCTGGAAGTCGACAGTGAGCTCTGGGCTATACAACCCAGAATAATTCAGTTTCTACTGCATTTACGAAAATAAAAATTATTGCATTATTTTCCAAATAGAACTAAGATGCCATAGGTGTGCTGAGCTAATGATCGGTGCTTTGGGAAAGACTGATTCATTTTATGGAAAAATGAACAGTAAAATTTTCACAAGGATATGAGTGAGCAACATATCAGGACTAGTCTTTCTCTCTTTTCACTTAAGATCAGGTATTTCAGTATAAACCACACGTAAGTGGGTATGAAATAAAGAGAAAAATCCCCGTAGGAAGCCTAGGATGGAAGATAGTTAGTCTAATGTTGGAAGTAACCACGGAGAAAAAGAAAGATGGCAATTCATTATTACTTGACTTGGGGGCACTCTTAAATAAATTATCCTATTTAATCCTAACAGCCTCCCCTCGGAGTAAATATTACTACCACGCTAATTCCAGTTGGTTTAGTAAATTGTTAAGCTCACAGCGGTAGGAACTTGAGAACCAGAATTCAAACACAAGTCTATATGACTTCAAAACCTGGCCTCTTTCCTTTGTAGTATTTGGGAAGATTTTCCGTGTAGTCCACTGGTGAGAAGTTGGTCTCTTCCCATTAAAAGTCAGGGGAGGCTGTAAAACCTCTCTCTGAGGCAAAAGTACATAGACAACAGTATCTTGAATCAAGAATTCATAGGCAGCCTTCACAGGCATGTGGTGTACAAAAAAAAGGGGATTTGTAACCTACAGAATTTAGACCAGAATATGACAGCAAATATTGTTGGAGATATAGAAACACAGTTGATGAAGAACTGTTATCTCTAACCTGAACGTTAAGCAATGGAAGGGATTGATAATCCTATACAATCAGCGTATTACTGTCAATATAAGGAAACTGCTAATTTGTATCGATCAAAAGGTGGACTAACATGTCTACCTCTCTGAGGGAAATTGGAAAAGAAACAGAAAAAGAGATGCTGAGAAATAGACAAGCATCCAGCCAGAGATACTGCCTCACCCAGGTCTGACCAAAGGTTTTATTACTACCCTAATTAGAAACGTTTAACGGTAGGTTACACACTGTTGTTCAATAGTAAGTTTTCAGCCTTTCCTCAATCCTTTGGTCATCTTTATTAAATCTTTTGAAAGCTCAAAATTGAAAGAGATTATTTGGGTCTACATGGTTAGATCTACCTAGTTACCTCCAAGGTCAAGATGCTGGGGCCCCGATTGATCTCACACGATACGCCAGCAAAGGTCAAATCTAGGTGCTACTAGGTTAAAACATGCATACTTCCTGAAATTAAGTATTGGGAATGAATTTTACTTTCCTATATTATCAAATAGGAAAAATACTTCAACATATGAAAATGTTCCAAATTAAAATGCACACCCAACTTAATCAAGTTAACTGTTCACTAAACAGCATTAATATAACTCTTTAAAACAGTAAAAGTAACAACTTAGTGGGTTTCTGATATATCTTTGACAAGAATTAGACTAATCAGGAAAGGAAATATAATTGGGCAATTTAGTATAAAAATAGGTTAAATTAAACCAAATTACCTCAAACTATAATCCTACCTCAAAATTTCTTTTTACCAAAAGCAATGAAAGTAATCAGTTCTTAGACTGTGGTGTAATAATTAAAACTCTAAGTTTTTAACTGCTATACTGTCAAACACAATTCAAGCGGTCGATGTTCAAATCTAAGTCTATGTGTTTCAGAAATTTCCTTTGAAAGCACTAACCAGTTTATTAATTGTTCTTTTTTTTGGACACATGACACTTCAAGACAAAAAAGAAAAGAAAAAACATAGTATGATTATTAGGTGGCTTCTTTTTAAAGAAGTTTTGTTGAGAAAGAACACAGTATGCTGAGACTGACAGAATTGATTCCTATATTAGCCGGGAAATGGAGTCTATCTAGATGACCCAGAAAATCCCTTGAAGAATCTTATTCTAGCATCTGGTGTGGGGGGGGGGCGGGAAGGGGGGGGGGGGGGGTCTTTTGTAACTTTCAGTTCTATTTCACCATTGCATCATCTACCCAGAACTGGATGGCATAGCTGAATCCTATCACTTCAACCAGAAAATAAATACTACTGTATTTGTATCCAGTTTACTGTGTATTTCCAATCAGTCGCTATAAGGTAAAGGAAGAAGTAACGTTGAAAAAGGAAATGAAGTCTATGTGGTGGTGGTGGTGCGTATTTTTCTTTTAGCTTTAACTCAGACACAAAAGTCCAAAAGCATCCTTATAATGTGAAGAGCTCTCTAGGATCACAGAAAAATCAATTTACAGGGAGAGGATTACAATCCAGATTAGGTTACTTGCAAATTTTCTACTCTATCGGTGAGATCCTTCAAGATAGAATCCCCTCCACTGAAAGTCTACAAATTCAAGGAATGAGTCTTAGAAAACTAATTACTATGAGGTGCTTTTAATTCTCCTATAAAATAACAAAATACCTGACACTTGCTTCATGGAAAGCAAAAGATAAAATCTTCATTAAAAATATAAAAGGTCGTCTCCCCTTAGGAGAATTCTGGTTGTGAATGGGATGGAAATCATGGCTGTGTGCTCACTCTCATGACAAATGTTGCACTGTCTTAAGGAAGATGAAGGAATTGCTAGTTGAAGGACTGTAGCAGCAAGTTGTAGTCAACTTCATATGGCCTCAAAGCGAATGTGCACCTTCTGTGAGTCTACCCTGGGGACAGGCAAGCCCAGTCAGTGCAGGTCCGTCCTGCTGCAGCTCAGGGACAAAGGGGCTGCTGTCATTCCAGAGTCACTGAGTGATTTGCCAGCGAATATGCATGAGAAGCTAATTTGCAAGGATTCAGTGAAAAGTAAGTGTTTTGATGAGGAAGACTGAAATAACAAGAAGGGAGGAGTGAGGAAATCGGATAAATATACCACAATCCTTGATTACTCTGCAAATACTGCAGGCATTGAAGTTTATCTTTTCCTTAAAGCTTGCAGTTTTATTTCCTTGAATATTTTAAGCATGACATGGGCCACTGAGAGAAGGGAGTGAAAGCCATTCACCAGTTTATTTTAAATGGAAAATAAAACAGTTCATGAGCAGATTTCCTCTAATGACTTAAAAAAAAAATAGCTTCCTGCCTCTATTTTGAAGAGCTTTTAAATGTTTTTGTTAGCAACAAACCTAATTTACCTATAGACCACAAATGTTTTTCTACATCTAATCAGTCGTATTCACTAGCCTTACCTTGATTCTTTACAAATATATATTTAAAAAGCCAAAAGCAAATAACATCAGAAATGAAATAAAAAAGCACAACAATGTAGGTTTTTTTCCCTCATATTGTTATTATCCCTGAAATTGTGGTACTATTTAATTAACTCTGCTATATACTGTACTCTCTTCTGGAAAGGAATCTGTTACTTAACATCAACAAGTAAGAAAATGGCTATGAATAATACCTTCAGATGAAAAAAATGAAATCCCTCAAGAGGATTCTTAATTTTTTTCTTTTTAATTGACTCTCTCTGAATTGTACCAATGGTTTCAATTGAAAAGGTGTACTCAGCACTCGAATAAGTAGAATACACAATCTCTCACAAAGGGTTTGCCTTGTACCAGTTGGTCAGGAACCTTGAAACTACATATTGTGCCCGAATGTTGCGTGTGCACGTGTGCTCCTGTGCGTGCCTGTGTGTTTTCCTTCACAAATATCTGAGTCTGGTGTTGAAAAAGGAACAACAGACAGCTAGAATTCAGTGAAGATAATAAGCCAGTGAAAAAGGAAAAGGCGAAAGTGGAACAGTGTGGTGGGAGAACCAGTGGATTTGGATCAACTCTTAGTCATGTGATCTTGGGCAATCATTTAACCCCTCAGCTTCCTTTTTTCTTATCTAGAAAATATGTGTAATAACAGACCATGTTTACCTTATGGGATTCTTAGGAGGACGAAAGTCAATAAGCTATGTAAACCTATTTTGTAAACTGCTAAGTGCTATACAAATTATCGGTTTCCTGTAAATTCAATTGATAGTGTCTGACATCCAGGTCTTTGCATCTCAGTTTTCTCACCAGTAAAATGAAAGAAGTGGGGTTAAATGCTCTCTCAGGATTCTTAGGAGGTCCAAATTTAAATTAAAAAAAAATAGAAAGTAAGTCATGGGCCGAAGGCATGGGATAAAACAGCTGTAAAGTCAAAGAGAAAGGATTAAACATACAGAGGAGGAGTCGAGAACAGTGTGCTGGGCTACTGTTGTGGAGGGGGGAGGTGGCAATGAATAGAGGAAGCCAAAGTAAAGGAAAACATATTAATTATGGATTTGAAACAATGGAATCAAGTCATAATATTGATTAGAGGTAGATAATAAATGCTACCTTATTATATTATTATTAGGGTCTGCCTACATCTAGATGCCATTGACTGTAGCTTCTAGATTCTAAAACCCATTCTGAAACAAAGACATGAAATCATATGATCAACAGCCAGGAGGGAGGTCAGGCTTCCAAGCTGAGCACTGCAAATTCAAATCAGAAAACAGCTTAAATACAGGAGTATCTGGTTTTTGGTGAGTAGAAAAAAATGCAGTTTTCTCAAAAGGAAATAAAGAAACCAAGTTCATTCATTAACTGGCTGTGTGAAAATCTACCAAGGATCTAGTATCCATTACGCTGTGGTAGGCCTAAAAAGTGGGTTACTCACACAAAATTGAAGTAAGCTGTTCTAAAAAATATATTTATCAACTACGTACTATGTGCCACAAATTACCTAATTTACTTCTCACAGCAACCTTATGAGATACAGATATAAATGAGGCAATAGAAGCTTAGAGAAGTTAATTACTTGTCTGAAGCAATACTGTGAGTAAGGAGTAGAACAAGACGTTGGTTACAGCAGTCTTGATTCTCATTCACTATGCGATGCTGCCTTTCTGAAGCAGCAAGAGGCAGAGTTCCATCATCAGCCTCTGCTTTCATCTGTGTAGCTGGTCCCTGAGTACTCCAAGAGCTCATCATCAGGGAAACTGTATTCTTCCATCTCTTCCAAAATGTAGTAGGAACCTCTTTTCTGATTAGTTGATTAGATACTTAATAACAGCTTGGTACATAAGATACTTGACAAATCTCCTACCTTGCCCCTTGGTTGATGTGTAGAATTCTTAGAAGAAGGGCATTTGACTTGCCTATTAATGCTGGACATTAGAGGGGAAATAGAATCTGAACAATACCCTTGGTTCCAAGATGTTGTAAGGCAGAATCATCAAATAGCATCTCCAAGGACATACATCTCTGAATAAATTATGGGGACAGTATTCCATTTATAGGCTCACTGTTACCACCTTTCCTGAAAATTCATCCACAGCTTGTGAAGGGAATGGAGAACATGGGTTTGAGGCAAAGATGAAAGATTTTGTGGTGTGGCAAAGAAGTATAACCTTTACAAACTTTTCTCAGAATTAATTCCTTTGAACTGGTCTTAAGATATTGCACTGCCTGTTCCCATGATGCCAGCAGGCACCACGAGATCAAGAAGTTTACTTAAATTCTGTGAACCAAACAGTTCTCTTGCTGCACTATATTATCCTATCACTCCAGGGAAGCTAAGACTATTAAGAATGTTTCCAGGTACCAGCAGCTGGCATTAAATGAATATTGATTGGATAATTTCTATGTGGCAATTTCTTTAACATGCTCTCTGGAGGATACTGAGAAAGGAGGCAATATATTCTATGTCTCAGGGATCTAACAGAATGCAGTATTAACAGTACCCGAAGATGAGTCTCGAAGTTCTCAAATGAGCTCAAGGTAAGAGCTGTGAGAGGTCAGAGTGCAACAGTTTGGAAGTCCTCTTTGAGCTTGTGGCTTTCACTTGGCCTTGAAGGATGGATGAAATTTAAAGGAAGGGAAAGAAGGAGACCTTCCAGGCATGAGGAATTGCGAGAATAAAGTTGCAGAATTGGTAGCATTGGTAACAAATGCAATAATAGGATTAGATTATATCCTCACTAAATTGAATTTTAGTTTTAATAAATGGATTGAATTGTGAAATTCTTTTAGTGTTCTATAGAAAGCCTAGAAAATTTAAGCCTAGAAATTTAAATTCGGTTTTAGCTATAGATTTAGCAAAAATGAGCTTTCAGCAACTGCACTTTTTGTTTCTTCATCATGAAAATGAAAGATAATGGCCATAACATTTGACCGATTTTTCAAGGACATGCACAGTAGCATTAAAAACAATTTAAATAATGTCAAACCATAGTTATCATTAAGTATTGAGACAAACCCTGTCTTAATAAATACAGCTAATATTCCTAAGTCAGATTCTTGCCAGCACATTCTAGCATTTATTATATATTTTTCTTTAAACATGTCACATTGTTCCTGTTCAATTTAATTTTAGTTCTCTTTATGAAGTACACATTTTATATATTACCCTAACATGTACACTTTCTATATTTAGAATTTGAAAATGAAGGGCCGATCTGTTTAATCACTTAGAACAAACTTTAATTAACAGAAGCCTTGATTCTTATTTTTAAAATGTAGCCAGTCCAAAAAAAAAAAAAAAAACCTTTAAGATATAAATGAAAACTATTTAATTAATATCATTTCCCCCAAAAGAAAAAGTCATTCAGATCTAAAAAAGTCTATTATGATTTGAGAATATTTGATATCAGTTCTATAAGAGCCAGAACAACCTGATGCCTATTCATGTCTTCTGTTTAGTCACTGGAAATAAGAGTAGGGACTTTAAAAAAGTTAATGAAATAAAAGTAAAATTCAAAAATGTTTTTGGAGGGATAACGTTTATTAAAAAACAAGTTGTTGGAATTTAAACATCATCATTTTCACCATTATTGTATATCGACTGCTATTATACAAGATGATATTGTAATTTTTTTCTAAGCAAAACCTCTCTATTCTGACATGTGTCTTATACCTTCAGAATGTTTCCTTTTGTTTGTGCCTTCCATTAACGTGCGTTGCTGCTTGTAAAGGTTAGATATTGCCTTCATGGAATTGTTTAAAATGCATCCCAAGGCCTTTTTGACCTAGAGGGAGAGGGTCCTCTGCTGTCTTCTACAGAAGTTCCTACTACTAAAGAAAATATAGAAGAGCTATTTAGAAGGCGCTATTACAATTCTCAAGGTAACCGGGGGAGGGGGCAATTTCTTCCTGCTTTTTACATTATAATGCAGGTACACTTTTTAAAATGTTTTTATTTATATATAAGTGGCACTAGGGCTGTGATCTCAAGGGATGTTCCACTTAACACCATATTTAATAGATGCTCACTATTCATGAATTCTTCTGCTGGTACAAACACGAATGAGAAAGTAAATCAAGGTCCCTTGAGTTGACACAAGAGAGGTGAAGACCAATATATAATCAAATAATGACAGCAGAGCGCATTGAAATGCTCGAATAGAGCTATGTGTTAGGTGCTGTTGGAGTCCAGCGGTGGAAGTGGCTGACATTTTCTTGGTTAGGAAAAGATGAAAGGAAGGTCAGGAACTTCACTTTAAAGCTGTCAAACACCAGTCTTTTAATATGACGAGTGACACATTCCCACCCCTACTCGGTTGACACGAAGTTATCATTGCTTACTCCTACTCTACTGTAGCAGGATTCTGAGGGGAATTCAGGGATGGCCTGCTGTAGCAGACCTTGGGTTCATAGCTGTGAATGGTATCAGCAAGAGCATCCCAGAATGAACCTGAAAGAACTGAAGAAATGCTTGGCCATATAAGAAATGCTTATAAAAAATGTTTTGCCCTATATATGTTATGTAATAAATGGCTTGACTTTTTAAAACCGTTATCGAGAGTAATTTATATAATCTCATTTGTATTTGTATAGACTCACTAACTTTGAAAAGAAGCAATCAAGCAAGATGGCTTATTTAATGCATTTTCCACCTGTGTACAGCTTGACTCAGTGGCAGCAAGACAGAATCAGATAACAATCTAATTACTCTGCAAAGGAATTTCGCAATTGGCAATGGGATTAATATAATAACCAACTCTCAGCTGGAATTGACTGCAGTATTTGCTACTGTTTCATTAGAAAATGGCAACATTTCTGCAGGCAAATAAAGGTGATTTAACTGATGGAAGATAAAAATTATTCAATTTAAATAATAAAAAAGGACTCAAATTATAATTTGTGATAAGGCATTAAATGACCAAATGTGCAGATATGTAAATGTATGTGGTTGTGCAGTGAGGAGTGCATTAAATGACATGTATTTAATAGAGTTATCCCATTCTTAGTATGCAATTTAGATGGCGGCTTAACAGCATTCACCAAATATACGAAACATATTTATTCAACATGGAATGAAATAATATTTAACATTTCATAAAACAAGGATAATGGATGGTTAACAGAAGGCTGAAATAGATCCAAAACATGGTTGAACTAAATATCAAAATTTGATATTCAAGAGAATATTCTGCTATAGATGAGCCTTCCATGGCAAGCAATAGAATGCCTTATAAACAAGAAGTAGAAGTAGATTTTCCTGGTTTGTTATAGTTCTAAAAATAGTACTTCATCCACATTTTCATTAGTTTTGTGGGACAGGAAAGAAATATCTGAAGAACTCTAACACAGCAAATGTATACCTTAGGTTATTAGCATTTGAGAAACAAGTCAGAGGCACAGAGTCCAGATGAGGTTATTATAATCCTTCAACTATGCTGATATTTACTAACCTTCAAAAGTGTCTTCCTTATCACCCTGGAGAGTAGCAGTGATTTTTCATCAGTGAAATGTTTCATTAGTGAAGCAAGGTGTGTGGACTTGCTAAGATACCACGTGGGCGCCTCTTCCTTGCACGCACAGCGTTCCAGGTTAGTGGGCCTGGTCACCTCTGCTCTTCACAGCTGCTCCAGGCCATGAATTCCATCAGGTCCCACGAGCAACCTCTTCCAGAGGATGCTTTGGCCTGATTTCCAACTAGCTGGTAACTAAATTCTGCTCATAGTTCCCGTATCAGTCTAAGTAAAACTTTCATGCATGGTGTTTATCAAAGTACCCGAAAATACAAAGAGCTGGGACTTCATTAAACTCTCAGGGTAGATTTTATGACTTTTTCTGTTTGGTTGCTAGGCAGAATTTGAATGTGTGTAGAATTTGATTTCCATGATTTGCTCTCATTGTAATATGAGATGATACAATGATTGGGCAAAAGAAGAACTATGACTCCCACCTCTAACAAGATATTAGGGGATGCAGAAAAGGAAGTTATCTCCTATGGACAACCTAACTGGCCTCTGTCAATCTGCAAAATAAACACTCACACACACGCACACAGAGCATGTGAATATCCAGGGTTGTCTAGCTAGTGAGCTAAAAATTAGTTAATTAGACAATTAATAAAGAAACACTGTAGCGGCAAGTCTCCCAGATTAAGTATTAAGATATTTGGGCCCTAGTCTAGTTTTAGTCTGATTTGAGCCACAGACAATTTCCCATAAAGCCTTTCATTTCCTGAGAATTCTGGACTGTATGACTTATTTGGCTACTTTCAACCCTAAAAGTCAATAAATTTTACAAAAGATGTGATCGATAACCCCTAACCATATACTCTAATAGACAACAGGATTAATTATAAAAGCACAACTCTTCTGGAACAACCTTACAGAATACAGCGAGATTCACCTGCAATCATTCCTTTCCTTGAAACTGCTACCTAGTACTGACAAGTGGTCATCATAATCGGTTTCAAAACAGTCTTGTAGACTCTTATCTGAGAGAATAACAACCTACTGTACCCGCCTTCCTTCTCTTGCCCTTTTTTTCATTCCTTTCTTACCTTCTTAAAAGTTTCTCTCCTTTCATAATCTAAATATCAGGAATTGAGTTTGGCCTACAACTCTCCCCCTTCAGCTATAATGACACTGTTGGAGGAAAAGTCAGAAAACGTGGATATCAATCAGATAGATCATTTGGTAAAAAAGAAAACCCTCATTACATGCAACTACATTCATTTAAATAGTATGTTGCTTTGACATATTTCATCCCAGTAGTACAAGGATGACCAGACGCCTACCTCAAATCTTAAAATTTATACAATTTTAGAAGGGTTATTTTCCCTGTTTGTTTAATCAACCAGAATAATCTGAAAAGAACCTGGCCATGTAAAGCAAGCTCCCTCAAGGCTAAAGCTCGTGTATTTCTCTTCCAGGTGGCATTATCTGTACTGGAAGCTAATCCTTTTCACTGAGGGAAGTGAGATTTACAAAACAGTGCCAGCTCACAAAGGTCAGCTCTCACCAACTCTCTTCATCTCTCTGCTGCCCTCTTCGCCCCTGTAAATATTACGTTGTGCTTCCTAAATAAATCGTGCAGCCATTCTTATGAGTGATGTTTGTTTTGGGCAAACATCAGTTCCAGTGAAATGATTAGAATTTTCAAAAATCTTGTCTTCTCTATATGGATTTTTCTCACTGGATCCTCTTAAATGCCTTAGGCTTTTTGTCATGCTCCTTTGGTTCCTGAGGTGTTATGTTCAGAAGGCTACGGACAGAGAAGTAAAAGAAATTGAAGAAGGGAAATTAAACATTTATTAAGCATCTATCATCATACTGGTACAGTTCTACATTATTTACATGCCTTATTTTATTGCTCTTCCTATCAGAACTGTGAGGTAATTACTATTTCCCTCATTTCATGAATGAGCGTGTTAAATCTAGATGCGATTAAGTAATTTATCCAAAGTCACAAAGCTAGTAAGGGTCAAAGCCAGAAATCGAGAGCACGCGGTCTGGGACGCAATCCCCTGTACTTTCCACTGTGCTTGGCTGCCTCCTCTACCTTCTTTGTCCAAATACTTCAAAGGAATACAGTCCTTTTAGGTTATACAGGTATTTTTAAAGTAAGGTTATAATTGCAGCTTGAGCAAAAAAAAGTCTGACATTACACATCAGGAAAAATTTTCACAGGGAAAAATCCTATTTCTTCATGCATTTGTTGAAAGAATATTAACTGGAATTCAACCAACATTGCCGACATAATATTGGCACCTAACAAAGTCATTCAGTGTTTCTATTTAACGTAGCTGATTAAGAATTACAAGTGAGGAAAAAGATCTCCTTTCTGTGTGTTACTTGCTAGGCACTAAGCTTCAGCTTTACGCACATTAGTCATTTAGTCTTTGCAACACTCCTATAAGTGTATTAGCATTCTTTTGTGCAAAAGTAGGTTGTGTGACTCAGAAATGCGACACGTTGCTCAGGTCACCCCAATATGAGTTGGCAGAGCCCAGATGTGTATGCAGGCCTTCTGATGCCACAGCCTAGCTTTTAAACCTACAACGGACCATCCCTCATAGATGGCACCACACGCTCACACCACACACTTTGGAAGATGGTTATATTAAATGTAATACTATTTTATACTCGTTTATTGCTCTCTAAATTTTCATGTATATAAGCATATCTCTTTCTAATGTCTGCAATCTTACTCATGGTTGCTTTTTTACGTTTAAAGAGGTGTTTAAAGAGACTTGCTATATTGAAATAATGATAGATTTCAGATAGAGAGATAGGTAGGTAGATAGATCACAGATAGATAGAGTAATTTTATGTATAGTCCAATACACAACTTAAGTAATTTAACCCTAAAGCAAAGGCAAGGTTTCCTGTCAACGTGAGGGAGGATGGGGTGGGAGGGTGTGTCTGGGATTGACCAGATTTAGCTGTAGTGACACAATGTCTCTAGTTTCTCAGTTGATTTGACCAGTGCTCCTTGAGCTGGGAAAGGGAGGACTAAGGAATGGCTCGTTCACTCCAGGAAAAGGCGCAGCAACAGAGGATGCTGAGCTTCTGAGTGAAGAGTAAAAAAGTCATAGTAAGCGAATCAAGATTTGAGCCCTGACTCTATCTCTTTTTTTGGCAAATAAATTAACCCCTCTTAGCCCGCATTTTCTTCATGTGGAAAGTAGGGAAGATAATACTTATATACTGAAGTAGATCATGGGATTATTATGAGGTTCAATGAAAAAAAGTAAATGAAATGCAATTTGTGATCACTGGGGTGCTATATAAATGCAATTTCTCTCTTTTTCACCCTGGCTAACTCCTATTTTGTCACAAAGGTCTTGATGGCTCTTGCACGGACCTGCCTCAGGGACTCTGTGCCGTGCAGGCCACCGGTCTGGGCAGCTGTCCATGGTCAGTGCCCTGCACGTCCAGTTTGGAGTGACTAATAGCAAGAACTGGAAGCAGGGCCAGCCTCCACGCCATGCCCACTGCTCTGCAGAAAAACAAGGAAGCCACACACTCCTTAGAGAGCCAAAAATCTTAAAAACATTATACCACCCTCCTTTCAACACACAAAATCAACCAAGAAAACAAGCAAGAAAGAGGGAATGGCAGGAAAAAAGTTGTGGGACTTCTGAGGAACTTGTAGAGGGAAAGAAATACAAATGACATACCATAAACTTTTAAAAATATTTATCCTAATTTTGTTAATATGAAGGATTAGAAAAAGAAAATAATTTCCAATGAAAATACGTTTTGTGGGTTTTATTTATTTTAGAGGGAAATCCCCTTTAAGAAAAAGGACTTCAAAATCAACATGAACCATATCTAGGGCTTTGGAGGTAAGAAATAATTCCCTCACTGACAACAAATTACTATTGTTAGAACCTATAAAATGAGTATTTGTCAGGGGCTTCAAATCTCTCTCTTCCAGAGTAAAAGCATCGCCAAAGCTATATGCCAAGACACAAGGTCAAAGTCATTCAGCATCAGAGTGCAGCCTAAAATTGTTCGAGCAAGGCTCCAGGGGTGTGTAGATGCTTTCCAGCGTCCGGTCAACGTTCACCATGCAGCCTTCTCATCAGCCTGAGAGAGAGGATGGGGGTTGATGCAGATATTTGTCCCCCAAATGGAATCCCCAAAAGGACAACTCTTAAATCCCTTGTGTGTGTGTGTGTATGGATGTGTTCACTCACATTGTGCATTTATTTAAACCAAACACCACAATAACAACATACATGTAAGAAAATGCAAATAAATCACATAACTTTTATGTTAATTAAACTTGGCACTTCTGGAAATGTGTGTAGATCATAAGAATGCAGATATTGGAAGGTTCTCACTTATCTCATGGGAGTGATAACAGCCACAACAGAGGAACACATTTTTGAGGAAAGGAAACCTCAGCATTTTCATAGTGTTCCATCGAAACGTTCACTGTGTGATGCCCCAACTTTTTAAATTATCATATTTATGTAGTAACTTTTTTATAGTAACCTAAATTGGATTAGCCTAAATTTTCTTTCAAAATTAAATAAAATCATTAGTCCAAATTTTATGGATACTTTTTATTTCTGTGAAAAGAATGCTAATTGTACTTTCATATCTAAAAGCAGAAAGGAGTTTGTGCATCTAATTAAATCTCTTCTAAATATGAAAAATTAATAAGTAAATATGCACTATAGAAAAAGAATTTGCTTATTTATTGCAATAAAACTTTTTTTCACAAAATACGTCTCACACTAAACATTAGATGAACATTCAAAACAAGTAAAACTATAGATAGAAACTAACTGTAGTATCTACATCAACATTTTCAATTTGGTATTTTCAGCACTAAAAAAAAATCAAATCATATAAAATGTGAAATAATGGAGTTTTTAATAGACTTGCTGCATGTTAAGCTCAGAAGATAAAGATAAATCTGTGTTCTAGGTTTCCAAATATAATGAGAGAGATGTCAAATATTACCATGCAAACTGGATATAATTTCACATATCCATGCATTCAACAAATATGTATTGAGTGCCTCCTGTGTATCAGGCACTGTTCTAGTACAAGGGATACAACAGTGAATGAAAGAGACTAAAATATATGTCCCATTGGAGCCTTATCTCCAGTGGGGAGATATTCTTAAAATGGTAAGATGGGGAATTTGAAAAATTTTTGGAGGGGAGGGATGAAATTTTAGACAGTGTAGCAAAGTAAGGCTTTGCTGCAGAGTGACATTCTAAGCAAAGATGTGACAGAAGTGAGGGAGCAAGATATGCATTCATTGGAAGAAAGGCTGAGAGGAGTTGCAAGCACAATGTCTGGAGAATACTGCATGTTCAAGGACCAGGAACAGGCCCTGTGGCTGAAGCAGCAACCAGAAGGGAAGAACAGGAAGAGAGAATTCAGAGCGATGACGCGGAGCACAGCCCGGGAGGAACATCACACAGTAAAGAACTTTGATTTTTACTTTGAGTGGAAGGAAGCCACGTGAGGGTTTTCAGGACAGAAGAACCATAATCTGACTTTGTATTAACAAGATCTTTGCGGCTACCATGTTGTGGGTAGGAGCAAAAGCAAGGATCCAGTTAGAGCTCTATTGAAACGATTCAGGTGAGAAAAGGCAATGGTAGCTTAACTTGGGATGGTTAGAAGTGATGAAACCTAGAATACATTTTGAAAGCAGAGTCAATGTGTTTCTCTGAGAGAGACAGAGAGAAGAGTCAAGGGCAGCACCAAGGTTCTTGATGGGCATAACTGAAAGAATGGAATTGCACTAACTGAGTCAAGGAAACTGAGGAAGGAGCTGTTGAAGGAGGGGGCCTATGGGGAATTTGATCTAGACTTATTCACATTGGCAGAAGAGCAACTTTATGATAATATTTTTCAGAATATTATTGTTTCTGACATACAGGAAGAGAACTTTGCACAGTCATACTTGGGCATAGTAAACATATAATGAACAAACAGTTATAGTTGCACTTTGCTAAAGCACTTTAGTGGCCCCCTGTGGCCCTTAGCATGGTCTGAATTCCATAGACTGCTAGAGGACCCTTCATGTTTTGACCCCATTTTATATCAGCTGTTTTTTGTTGTCTGTGTTTCCGGTGAAATATGTAGATTATATCAGTAATCTCTTCTTGAAACTGAGGGGACTGTATTTTCTAAGTCATATCATCACAAACATCAGAACGATTTCATACTAGCTGAATAACTCAGAAATGATCAATGCAGTTTCCTTCTCCGAAAGGGTGGGGAAAATGGAAAGAGGAGACGAAGAGGGAAGGAGAGGGAGGGGGAAAGGGGAAGAAAAAGAAAAGCAAGCTTTGTTTATGGTCATATGCTGCCAATCCCCAAAACCATGCTCCAGGCTCGACTGTGTAGAAATGGGTGCTGTTGTATGAGTCACGCATAGAGCAGAAGAGGACTAACAGCATGTGTGTAAAAAGAGATAAAGCATGGGGCTCTTTCACTTATTCTTTTGAAACTGAAATCAACTGAGTCTGAATGGTACTTTCATGACACGTTGCATCAATTTCTACCAGGGGTTTCTTTATGCTGGTTTCTCTTGACTCCAAATATATTTATTATGATCAGATGTACCTTCCTAAAACACCACTTTAACCTTTTTACTCCCTGGTGAAGAATCTAAAATGTTTATGTGGTCAACTCTAATTTCCACCATTTACACATTTTCCCATAACCATGCCTGCCAATTTGATATTGTTATTCTTTCCCTCCTGCTCATAGCCCCTTCCTCCCTTTATCCACCTTGCTGGATACCAGATGCCCTTAGGTGCCACCTCCTCCATGAAGCATCACCTGAATGTTTCTCTTTAATGGCCTATAAAATTGATTTTAAGTACTTCACTGTTCCTAAATATCTTCTCGTATTAATTGATTTATTTACTGAGTATCTGCTATATCCAAGTACTGTTGTGGTCCCTGGAAACAGAAAAAACAGGAGAGAGAGACAGAAAACAAGTTTTTAAAGAATTTCTTGGCCTGCTATCCAAAAACATCTTAATACTTAATTAGACTCTACCATGATACAGGCAAACACTGTGACCGTACAGGTCATAGTCATATTACAGAAGAGAAAGCAGTAATTGGCATCTTGGGGAAGTGAAGGGAAAATACACACACACACCACACACACATACATACGCACACACACATCATATTTAGGAAGCAATGTCTCAAAATCAGGAATTCTGGGTAGTATGTCCTAGAGGAGAGTTTCCAAAGCACCTGTATTATCAGAATCACCTGGGGTGCTTTATGACATGAATACAGATTACTGGACTCCATTGCTATAAAGTTGGACTCAGAAACTCCGAGTTGCTGGCCCTGGAATCTATACTGCAAAAGCTCTCATTTTGAGGCTATGATGAGTTGGCTTTGGTAACCAGGAAAGTCCCAGACAAACTAAGATGAGTTGGTCACCCTACGTGTAGGCTGCCACTTGCTGACCCCTGGATACGTCCGGGAAAACTCATTTCTACTAACTACAGCAGTTTGCACAAGTGTTGAGTACACCTGCTCAACTGGTCTTCAAATAATCCACTTCTCGTGCCTACTCACCCTACTGCCCCTCATCCCATCGATCTAATTTTAACATTTTTAATTTTGTGTTTGAAAACTTCAAAGTGATTGCCTTTGACTGGAGCTGGCTAGGTTTCACACTTTCCTTTCTGATGTTTACTTTATGTGAATTCGATTCTTTGAACCTTAGAATATCGGGCTAATAACAACAAGGGGACTTAATCAATAGAACAACATTAAGGTTATCCTCAACTGTTAGAGAGCTGATTCGACTGCTTGTGGGATGTCCTTGGCAGGGAGGTTGATATATGGGTGTGTTAGAGCTTGACAGGCTCCTGCCTCTCGGGCAAGAGTTTTCAGCAAATGACTAGTTTACTTATTGACGTTCTTTCAATCCTTCACTCTACTCTTTCTTGTAAAAAGATCAGTGTGCTGTGTTCCTAGATTAACAGGATAAGTTAAATTAATAAGATCTGTCTGAAGGTACTCCAAATTCATATTAACAGGAATTTATAGAAATTAAGAAGCCTCTTCTATGAAAGTCAACATAGATTTCAAGTAACAATTTTAGTCCCAGGCCTTGTACCAGGAAAGATGCAAATAGATCTATGCATCCTCCACCATCTGACAGGCACAATCAGTGTTCAAGTGACTTGGCCCAAACTATTAATCAAAGCAATTGCTAAACTGTTGTTTTAACCATATTTTCTGATAATTTCAAAGATTTTCAACAACTTGATTATGATCCCAAACCAATATGTTTTCCCTTACAGCACAAATATTTAAAATACATAATCATATTTCTTATGTAAAGATTTCCTTTAATATTGGTTCAATATAAATAAGTGAAATGCATTTTGCTCTGTTAATTTTAAACCAAAACTAGAATGTATCTGTGACTGAAATAAAAACTGTAAAAGATTACAGTAAAGAGATCTCAGAACTTAATCTGGCATATGCTATCAATTTAGTGATTTAAACAGTCTGTCTTAAGCATATGCTTTCCTCATAAAATGTCTAGTGTCAACAATTCTCATTAAAATGGTTTGAAATGCATAAATTAAGAAGAAACATGATAAGAATTAAAGTTTGAGGTCATATGAATTTACATCTACAAGCTATGGCTTAATTAAAGTTTCAAAATACTAGAAGAGAGAATGATAAGAATACTAGATTCTTACTTAAAACAAGTATGTCATTGGAACCAGGACAAGTTGTGTAAATCTCAGAGTCCTATGTGCCCCTGAAACTTGGACTTCAGCAGCTGCTTAAAGGTCAAACTAAGTGTTTATGACCTAAAGGGTCCCCTGCCTGTCTTGCTGTTCCTTGTAGACACACAAACAGAGACACCCATTGCTAAGAACGACCTGAGTGTGATAATCTGAGAGCCAGGACTACCTCATGAGAAGGAGGAGAAGGGGAGGCAGCTGGAGCACAAGGAAGGTTGATTTCCTTGCTCCTGCTTTGGAGGAAGTGGTTTCAGGTTAGCTGGAGACCGGAGCTTCAGGTTTTAATGCTGGAGCCATTCTGACTTGGCAATGCCTTTAGTTCCCCGGTCTATTCTACCTTTAGATTTTCTAAATTCTTTCTTTGCTGTCTATCCAACAGATCTTGCTAATACTGGTCTACATTCTAGAAAACCTGAATACGACATGCAAATAACTTAAACAATATTTAATATATTCTTTTCATCAGGCCACTGTCCTGCTCAAGAACAGAAAGTCATAAACTTCCTACCAAATCAATTCCAAAATTATTGGCTCCTCTCATAACTATAAGGCATATCCCAGAATCTTTTGACATCAGTCTCCCCCTCTAAATGACACACACACACACACACCCCACTACCTCACAATCTTCAACTTGGAAGGCCTTTCCCCCATCTCATTCTGGTTCAAAAGCCACGTTTCCTTCAAGACCATGTTCCGGGTCCTACATAACACCTTCTCTGAATGCCACCCCCAGCATCTCCCCCAGCCACAGCCCAATTTTTTTCTTAATTCTGATAATACAAGTTGGAATATATCATGTTCTATTGTTTACATTGTTTATTATATCTTAATTTGCTCCACTTGTCCCCCAAATAATACCATAAAAACAATTGAATAAATCAGTTCTTGTTTTCTGTGACATGAACTTAGTTTACAGTACCTAATATTATAATTCTTTCTTTACACATCTCCCCCAAAATATTTGATGTCTCTCACTACCTCAGGGCAGAAATAAATTTACTCTAAATAAAATACAAGGCCTAATGATTCTGGCCCCTACCCCTTCCAAGCCAGTTTTTCTCCCAATCCCCTCATCTCCTCCCTCTCACACTCCCTCCCATGTGAGCATCTCTATAGACAGGATAAACCACCTCAAAGGCACCTTGAATCTGTGCTCTATCCTTTTGTCTATGTGTTTTCCTCTAAACAATCACTCAGCTCCACCTTTTTCACTTCGCTTGCTCATACTAGTTCTTCAGACCTATCTAAAGTTCAGAAATTTAGAAAGAGCATCCTCCAGTCCCAATGGTGGGACTCCCAGGAAGTGTTGTCCTGTGCTACCACCATACCCTGTGATTATTCCTATTCCATCCAGTGACTTGTCAGTCTTTGCATTAGATCGCAATCTTTTTAGGCCAGAACAACATTTTTACTGTTGTTCCGCTAGAGCCTACTCAGTACCTCCCTCGTACAAGAAGCACAACTTACTGAATATTGACTTCTTCAAGGCACTCTCCTCTTGTAGAGGCCAGCTTTTTCTTGTTCTTTTAATATAGACTCTACTTTCCCATTAAATTTAAAGCCTTAATCAACTGAGAACCTGGTTCTCTTTCATCCTGGGGATGAGGCAACCGTGTGAGGGAGCAAAGGAAAACATTGGCATTCTTTACTTCTATGGCAGCAAAAAATAAGAAAAGCAAAATCATTAGATTTCCAACTAAAATAGTGTGCTCAGTCACATCCTGTCACTCAGGGAAGAACAATTATTTTAGGCTCAATATAACATGGTAAGAGGTCACGGAAAATGTGTTTTGAAAGGCAAAAGGCCTTAAATGCCTGACTAAAAAATTTAGAACTCATCTTAAAAGACTAGGATCAATAAGTAAAATGCCTAAAAAGGCTAAGAAGGTGACATAGATAAATGGAGTGCGCCTGCACATGGCCACAGGGTCAGATAGGCGATAAGGAGACGGTGGGAGCTGTAATTAACTGGAGAACTCGTTCACTACTCAGTTCCAACTAATTGTAGCGATGAGTGAGGGCTCAGTTTGATCAGCCATTCTTGTTTTTAAAAAAGAAAAGTCAGAATACTGAATTATCACAGGGAATTGCCCTAAGTGCCTTTAAATATTCACTACCAATTCAATTTTAAAAATAATTTTGGGAGAAGAAAATAGGCCACTTCTGTGGACTGCGTTTGTTCAGCAGGCCACATATTTGTAACCTCTGACGATTGAAAACCAATGAAGGCTTCATAATCAGATCTGTGTTTTACAATGTTAAAGCTGGTAGCAGAATGAAAAATAAAGTTCATTAGACTCAAAGCTCCTGAGAAGTGTTTGATAGTTGAATGAATGAATGAATGAATGAATGAGAGAGAACCTAAAGGCAAAGAGATTAGTTAGGAAGATTCTTCAATGGTTTGGATAAGGGTTTCAGAGCCTCTGAACCAAGGTATGGGGAGTAGGCACTGGGGTTTAGAGATGTTTTGAAGTATCTAGTTTAGTTTAGTTAATATTTATTTAGGTGTTGATGAATGATACAAGATATATCAATGAAGAGAGATTAGAAGATAATGAACTTGATCACAACTATGCCATTAACTAGTAGTTGTCTGATCTTGGATCACTTAACCAAGGGCTTCCGTCTCAACAGGAAAATTAAGGAATTACATTAAACCACATCTGGAGAGCTTTTCAAAGTTGAAGCTATCATTCTAGGTTGACATCTCCTGATCTATGTCAGTCATCTTTAACAACTTCTTTTGTGTGTGATTTCACTTATATGAAATTCAAGAATAGGCAGAACTAACCTGTGGTGACGGAAAGAAGAGGAATGCTTGCCTATGAGAGGGGATTGACTGGAAAGAGGCATAAGAGAATGTTCTTGGGTGTGAAAGCTACCTCTTGATTGACGTGTTGGATACCTGAATTTCACATACATCAAAGCTCATTGAACTATATACACTTACTGTTGATCTATGCCTTTTATTAAATGGAAATTAAAACTCAAAGAAATATTTTGGGGAAAAATAAGTTCATATCTTTAACCCATAGGTTCTCATGTCTGGTTGCACATTAGAATCACCTGGAGAGACTTTAAAAGATACTGTTACTTAGGTCCAACCTCAGAAATTTTTATTTAATACACCTTTCGAGAAAAACCTTAGACACAATCATATATTTTAATTCAACAGTTTACCTGTCATATCTTATATGATTTTTACTCATATTCTTCTCTGATATCTTTCCAGGCTTTCCATATTACTTTCAAAGCCTGCTGGAATGCCTACCAGGGGAACCATGGAGTGTCTCTAAATGGTTATTTCAGCTTTTAGAAGAAATGATAGGATGGTCTTAGCAGGGATTGCTCAGAATTTGTAAATGAGGAGAAGTGTTGGAATATACATCCCTAGAATATACATCTATGCAGAGTTTCTGCCAGATCAATTTGCCTCTGATCCCATCTTGGAACACACAGATCTAAACAAGCTATTGTTAAAGAAGTTAGTGCTCGATTGTCTGTGATGGTGGGTTGGTTCGGTACAATATATGTGTTTGCAAGTCCTAGTGCAGTCTATTTTGTCAAATGTGGTTTTTGCTTCAATTCTCAGCACCCGCCTCAGAGCCTAGCTGGCAGCCGGGATGTTTTTCCCTTTATCACATTAAACTAACAGAACCCGAATATTTGCCAGAGCTCTCCATCAAAACTAATTTCCAGAAGAACTAAACAAGAAGATGCCAGAAGAGAGAAGCCAAATGGGTTTAATTTCCTTGAGAGACCTTGCCCGGCTTTCCCTGGCTCGCTGCCACTTTCTGGTAAGCACACTTCACCTAATTTTTAAGGACTTGTGTCACCCGAGGAAATGTTTATCTTCATGACTAAATTAAAGTAATTTCCACTCTGATGTGACTATAATTTTCTGTTACATCTACCTCACTCGTGGCTAGTTTTTCTTACTATTAATATTAAGTTAGCATATGGGAAATTCAATAATATCCTGGCAATAAATCATTCAGGGAGAGCATATCCAAGGCAGGGCAAGAGAGGGCTTTTCTGGTGAAAAAATCTCGAGAAGATTCCTCTTGTCTTCAAGGCAAGAAGACATTATGTGCCCCTTTTCCTCATCAATGACAGGAAGGCAAACATCATCTTGTACAGCTGCCACCATAACAGCAGCATCTTTCCTAGGTTCATCTTTTACAAATGTCCATCATTCTATGTTTCGTTATTGCTGTTAATCACCTCACTCCCAGGTACCCAAAAGATGGATACCAAAGGAGAATAACAACTAGAAATGGCAAAACATCAGGCTTATGAAAGCCCATGATGTAAGGAACATTCCTATAGAGCCAGAATGAAGTAGCAGAGACTGCCTGCAACTCCATCTGTCATACACAGCGCTCTGATTTAATCAGAGACTTTCCAAGTTTTATTTAACGATTTCAAAATATAATAAAGCCCCCCCCAAAGATCTTCCTTTCAAAATGTCTGTGTATATCAAATCATCACGTTGTACACTTTAAATATCTCACAATTTTATTTTTCAATTATACCCTCAATAAGTGGGGGGAAAAAGCGTAAATTATCTTAACATTAAAGTCAGTCTCTGATAGATCTCTTCTACTAGAGCTGAAAGAGGAAATGTGGGATGAGGTATTTTTTTATTCAGTCAGGAGATCAACAAACACATTGCTTAGGAAATCCTCCATGAGGTTTGCATTACATCGTGATTTCAGAATACTTCTCTCACCAAAACTCTTGACAGGGCAGTTATTGGATCTATTGTTTCTTTCTCCTGACAGAGGCAATTTTGTATTCATTCCTTTTTAGCTCCGAAATATCAGAGGAAGACGAGGAGCAGGGTGAGGTGGAGGCAGAGGTGATGAATTGTTTGTTTCTGTATATTCTGAAAAATGAGTATCAAAAAAGATTAACAGTAGACTTATCTTAGCATAATTATGCTATACAGATTTCCCAGACTCACGGGAATTGCCATCAGAAATCCAAATGACAGGCAAGTTTTATATTTGATGGTACCCATGGGATGTGAAGCTTGAGAACTGAGCTCTCCCTGGCTCAAATGAGAACTTGCAAATTGTTCAACCACAGGACAGTCATAACATAGCACACATTCTGTAGTGGAACCATTTCCCAAAACATAGCAAACACACTTCTGATAGTGAGTGTGAGGGATGCTTCCTAGAAACAGGAGACACAGGGGTGTTCAAGGGTTCTTATGCCTAGTCCCCTCATCATCTTTAGCCCTGAAGAACAGTACTGCATGTCATGTTCTCTGAAGCATTTCTCCTTGCTGGTATCCCAGGGGTTTGGGTAATGCCCACTTTCTAATCACTGTGGGGAGACTGTGATTGCTTCCTCTCTTTGGAGCACATATCCATGCCACATTTTGGAATTCACAGAAGGCCAAAAGACAGATAAAATGATAGTCGTGTGGGACAGGAAAGCAGAGGAAGGAGTTCCTCCAGTCATGCATCGCTTCATTCTTTGGTCGCCTTTAGATGACAGGCTTATTGCAGTGTTTCTCACTGTTATCTATTGTTTGCAATTCAATTCCAATTTCAGCATTCTATCATTTCTTTTCTTCTTTTTTGTAAAGCTGCGCTTACTTTTGTTTGTAAAGTTTTGTTGGCTTATTATAATTCACATGCTGTGCAATTCACCTGTTTGAAGTCTGCAGTTCAATGGTTTTGAGTTCTATCATTTCTTGATGTAATGTCTGGCAGAGAATGAGACCAGAGAAATCTTACTCATCTGGGAAGTCTGGGACATGGAGTGGATTCTTCCAAAATCCCCCAGAATAAGTAAATTCTCAACTGAGTACAAAAACCAGTGTAGCGTCCTGACCCTGTGTTAAACAATACCGAGACCAGTAAAGATCATGTAACTGCTTGCTCCTGAAGAGAAGGCCATGAACCAGCTAAACAGCTTACTTGTCAAGACTAAGACCTTACATGTCCAACCACTTTAAGACTCTTCCCTCACGATGCTCACAGATCCAAAGCTATTAACTTATTGACTCTGCTCAGTCCTGATCAGCACTCCTCATGCAAGACCCGCCTTAAAATCCCTCAGCCCAGACCTTAGCCTCTATAGATATCCTCTTCTGCCTTCTCCTTTCAAGACACTGCTCTGAGGAGGTAATGTTCTCCTCTACTGCAATACGTCTAATAAACTTAGCTTTGCCTCATCAACAGTTTTTTAATTAAGTAATTTATTCTTGAGGAAATTGACAGTCAACACGACAAACATTTCTTGAGTCACACAACTGGTGACTTTGGGACTACGGTATTCTCAAGGGAGAAAAAGAGCCCAACTCTGGAGTCCAAGGAAATCTTAGGCAGAAATTCAGTATGAAAATAGAAAAAAGGGAACTGCTCTGGGGCACAGAATTCTCAGATTTACTTCGGACTGTGAGACTGAAAGAATACCTTCATAATTTCATAGCATTATTTTTTATAAAAATTATACTTGTGCATACTGGTATCTACTGCAAGGCAACTTTTACAGATGTCTAAATCTGACACCGCACAGGACAAAAATAAATTAAAATGATTAATAACAGGGTTTCTTTTTTTAAGGAGTTATGAAAATACTTACTATTTTCTACTTATAAAATTGTAATAATACTTTCTTACATCTTCTAACTCTTCTAAGTGATCGTTAATAAGTAAAAATTAAATGTCAAAAAAAAAGAATTGCACCCTGTTTGGAGCTGCAGGGGTTGGGAGCAGATTCCCGTCTCCTTCCCTATCACATCTAAATGCAGGGCTCTCAGGCGGCTTGGTAGAAATCCAGTTAAAAAGAAAAACCAACCCATACTGATCTATAAGATGCACAATGTCGCCCTGTTTTCTTTTCTGCCCTGCCAGCTCTCCCATAGCCTGTATGTATATTCTTTCACGTCTCCGCTATGGCTTTGTGTCTGAGTAATCATGAATGAACATTTAACCATTTTACCAGCATGTGCAGCCTAGCAAAGGTTGAATTCCATTGAACTGGCAGATTGCTTTTTAATTTTCTGCTTGGATGGGTTGTTTTTTTGTCCTGTAGTTTCCAAAATATTTTATGAGTCTTGATGGAAAGGCTAAAATGCTTGCAAATTTTGCTGATCTCTGCCAAAAGTTGATTAACCCGCCCTCATTCTTCACAAACTCGTGTACCAGCAGGCTTCCGTGATATAAGGAACATGACATACAGCTGTGAAACATTACTTTCACAAGGGTTGCAAAATAGTACTTCTATACAAGGGATAAATACATTGATAATTATTCTGTGTAGAGTTTATACTAGTTTTCTGTTGCTGCAGTTGAGGGAAATATTTATGACTTAGAGATGTGAAGTACCAGACAGCTTGAATACCACCGTCCCTTAAATGCAGCTGATGATCTGTGAATAATAATTATATGACTTTGGAATGGGCTACACTTATGAATACAGATATTTTCATGACCCCATGTTAACTGTTCTGAATTGTGTAGTTGTTTCACTTCAAATGATAATGACCTGGTACCTTGATTCTCTCATGTCTTTTATACAATTGATCAGACATCCCGATCTATATCTCATAATAGATTTTTTTAAATAATATCTAAAATAGTTGAAATATCATATCACAATGTGATATTGTCATTATCAATTTTTTTTGTATATTTTTAATTCTATTCCACCTATTGTCTTTCCCATCTTGGTGAACAGTAGCTCTTTTTCTAGTTGCTCAGGCCAAAAACTTTGATTTCTCTCTCAGTCTAGAATGCAGTAGATTGCATTATAGCTTCCAATTATTTGCTCCTTTCCTTGTCAAATAAAGAGAACTGAGGGCCTCCCCATAGGAGGTGTGGGGTATGTCCCCACACCACTGACCCTGGGCTTGTCAGCCTTGCTTTGGGCAATAGAATGTGGGCAGATATGATTTACACCTTGTCTCCACACCAGTTTTAAGAATGTCCACTTTTAAAAGGATTGCGAGTTCCTTGATTGGAACTACTTGTACAGCCTGGATTCTAGAATTCATGGAAAACATGAGTAAGAGCTAAGCAGGGCCAGGCAGACCCACCAGCGAGCAGAATGGCGGTGGCCTGCATGTAACTCGAGCAAGAAATCAATGCTTGTTGTTGTAAATTACAGAGATTGGGAGGAAGATTTGAGGGTGTCTATAATTGCAACATAAAGTTGACGAGCACAGCCCTTATCCAAGACATTGGCTAATCCTGTTATCTCTTCCTTCCAAATATTTCCAACACCAGACCACTTTTCATCACCTCTGCTGCTACTACTGTGGCCTAGGCCACTACACTCTCTCACATGATTACTGCAATAGCCTCCCAACGGGCCTGGATGTTTCTTCCCTTATCATTGACTCACCATCTATTTTCTTCTCAGTAGGAGAATAATCCCTTTAAAATGTAAATCAGATTGTGTCACTCCTGCGCAGAAATCCCTTCAATAGCTTCCCACATCACTGACATGACAGTAAAATTCTTATAATGGCTCACATAGTCATCGGAGGCTCACGCAAAATGCCTACCTCTACACCTCCCCCCCTAGACTCACCTCCTACCAATCCCTCATGCTCACTCTGCCCACGCCGTTCCGGCCTTGTTGCTGTCCCTCAAAACTGGCCAACACGTGGCTGCCTCGGGTACTTGCATTTACTCAAATATCATCTACCAGGTGATATCTTTCCAGAGCACCAATTTAAAATCCCAAAGCCTCCCCGACTCATAGAACCTCCTCTCTCCCTGCTTGTGTTATCTCCTTGGCACTCACACCATCTGACATCATATAGTTTACTTATTTAGTTACACATTGTTTAATTCTACTAGATTGTAAGCTTCCTGATGGTAGGGATTTTTTTTTTTACTGTTTTGTTAATTGCTGAGGTCTATGACCTTGACAAGAACTTAGTAAGTAAATGAATTTGTTGGGTGGATGAAGAAAGGAATTATATTTTTAAGAGAGAAGTGAAGTACTGTATGATTTTAATATTTTTTGTGCCTTCTCTCAGAGATAACTTTTTTCCACTTATTTTTAAAACATATTTTTTCAATTTAACATTTATAATAGTAGATAGCAATTCTGTGTCAGGTTTACCTCCTGTATCCCTCTAAATAAAACACGTTTGTAGGTTGATAGGATATAGATGTCATGTACGTTTCAGAATCCAACAAGATTTCTCTCCTATCAAAACTTACTACTGTATCCTTGTAGACATGCCTAGCACTATAAGTTGTTAAATTTCTTCCCAAAGCGATGCTTTAAACTATTAAACGCTCAGGGTCTTGGGGTAATAACCCCGACTCTCAAAATATAAATGTCTTTTCAACTTATATAGGGTTCACTATTGAGAAACAGGTAGTTTCAAATTTGGGATTATTTTAATGTCTAATTTCAAGTATAGTTATTTGATTAAAATACTATGCTATTTAAGTAGTTACAAATAGAGAAATTTCTAAAATTAAAAAGAGTGTTCTTATTCACATGCTTACCTGTATATTGGAGAAATTATGATCATCTTTGGTAGATTTTTACAATAACAGCCTTTAATGAATCAAGCCTCCCTGTGTCCTTGTCCCATTGCAATGTGACTATGGATGTCCTGGGGTACTTCAATACACAACAATAGACAATTGATACAAGTATAGTATTTATTTTTTCTGCTCTAAATGCTCTAGTTTCTCCTTTATAAATGATTAACCTTTAAGATGATGAAGAGCTGGGGTGGTGAGAAAGCTAGGCAGGTGGTGAGCACTTGGTACACGAATCAGTGTGGTTTTTCTCATCCCTCCTTACTTGTCTTCCACCCGCTCCTCTGCTCCCCTTCCTATCCAACCCTCCTCCAGTGCATCATTAAAACTGCCGAGGAAAGCGTGCTCAATCAAAGATCTCCCTGATTCTTTTTCATTTGCCCAAAATACTTAAATCTCAAACATAAATCCCAAGTTGGAAAGGAAACTCATTATTAAAACCCTTATTAAATCATACACTATAAATTTCTTCTCCTGGTTTCTATCTTATAGGCATATAAACTGTGGCAGGCATTGCATTGATTCTAACTGGTAAACAACTGCAGAAAGGAGAGTCAGATGGAAAGATACAGATTCCCCATGACCACTGCATAATTCTGAGTGCAATTCACTGTCCTTTGATGACACAGTTCAGAATCACGATCTTTCGTCAGGTTGCAGAAGTTCAAATTGGATTAGGATGTGTACCTATCTTCTTTTCTCTCACTGTTATAGACTGAAGGAGGAAGGTGAGCATATGAGTGTGGTCATTTGAGAGTTGCACGTGGCTGCAACATGTTACTTCTCTCACTGAAGTTCCTGATGGAGGAGAGACCTTTCACACGCTTCCTCTTTTAACCTTTATTTTTATCATAGATCTTTATGAGACTAATTAAATTCCACCATAAATAAGCACCCCATCCATCCATACTGAGTGACCTCAAAGTAGGAAACACAATCCATGTGAGATGAATTTTTTCTTAAAGTGTGCTTTTAAAGGATTTACATGTCATGCTTATCGGAGGAGCCTACCCTGGTTACATATACAGAAAGACTTTTGAGTAATGGCCATGATAACATTTTACATTTTTATTAAAAGAGCATTCTTTTCAAAGTAAGTGACTACAAAAGATGGACATAGTATGCCTAAGTATGTGTGTGTGTGTGTATTGCCTACTTAGAATTTTTTTTTTTAAAGATTGGCACCTGAGCTAACAACTGTTGCCAACCTTTTTTTATGTTTTTCTTCTTCCTCTCCCCAAAGCCCCCCAGTTACACAGCTGTATATTCTAGTTGTGAGAGCCTCTGGCTGTGCTATGTGGGACGCCGCCTCAGCATGGCCTGACGAGCGGTGCCATGTCCACACCCAGGATCCGAACCAGCAAAACTCTGGGCTGCCGAAGCGGAGTGTGCAAACTTAACCACTCGGCCATGGGGCCGGCCCCTAGAATTTTTGAATTTACCCAAAATATGTCACATATTACTTCTCAAAACCTTTGTCCCTAATTGAGTTGTGTTATTGTTTTTTGTGTGCTTCAAAATAAAAAAAAAAAAAAAAGGAAATTCCAATTGCCTAAGACCATATAGGAAGTAAATTGCTCAGCTTGTATTTGAACCCAAGTCTTGAGTGTTAAGCATTCAATACAGACAGATGGGGCATTGCCTTTGTAGGATGGAATGTAATAGAACTCTATTGCTAATGTCTAAATTTTCTTATGTTAAGACTAGGCTTGAAAGCAAACTTTATTAGCACTGTGGATAGTTTATACCTGTATTTCATATTATATGAAGCCAGTTTTCCTATGACAACTATCTCCATGGCCAGGAAAGATTAGATATATGTTGCTCTCATTTCCCCCTTGGATCACAGAGCATATAGTTTAGATAAACAAAACTTTTCTACATATGGGTCCTTTTATTGGGGCCACACACATTTCTACCACACTCCTTGACAAATTGCTGGCTGTATACAATAGTACATTTGCAATTGATAAATGCAGAGACTGTCATAAATAAAAGGCACTCACATTGCATCACTGTTATTTCTATGTCAACCAGGTCCACTTCCATGACAGGTGTTCCTAGGGCCTCAGAGGGCTGGGAAGTATCTGTTGCTGTTTTTGTCAGTTTGCATATTTTACTTTCTTTAACTATACTACAAAAGAATTGTCTCCAGAATATGAGGAAGAATCCACAGAAAGAAATCAAGTTCAGTTTTATTCATAGGTTTGAATTCTATTTTTTTTACTTTTTCCGAGAAGGTTTCCATCCCCCAAATTTTCTCCTTTTAAGCCTGTTTTAGTACCAGAAGTCCTTCAAATGCAGCAACTCAGCCATTTGATCATTCCCTAAAAAAATGCGAATGTTATTTGCAGACATCACACATTTACACCCTCTTAGTCACAAACATGTTATAAATTAGTTTATGATACATCATCCAAAATGACAGATGACTTATGAGTAGAACCTTACTTTAGGCCTGATTTTCCCAATAAGATTAGAATTTTACATAGACTATTTTTTTAAATTAAAGCATATTCTTAACTCCACTTTAATACTACATTATGCTTTATATAAGTTTTGCCAGCAATGTCTAGTACATAATCTGTAATTAATAGCTATTTGTTGAGAAAACCGGCTGGCAATTTTGTGTTAGGAAAAGCTAGGGAAGGAAATTTTTACAGTGTACAGAATTGTATTGTTTGCACTTTCAGTGGCCTAGCAGGAAGAGCAAAGACTTTGGAAACACCAAAAACTGAATATTGCATACACACTTGCCCAAAATAAAGCCAAGAGGGTAGTTTCCCAGCCGCTTGGAAACATAACAGCAGTGGATGCCTGAGATAGGGTCAAGCAGAAGGGAAAGGACACAGTGGTGGGACGAGAGGGCCCTGCAGATGGACTAGGATTACGCTATTTTTTCAGGACTGGCTCCGGAACAAGAGTAGATATGATGTCATGGAACACAAATCTAATCTTATTTTCCAACAAGTCATATTCACAAGTCTGTGTACTTTCCTATAAATTATTGTCCTACCTGGAACAATCGCTTTTTCTTTAAGACTATAATTCTCCCCTCAGCAATGCACAAATGGACATTTTCAATAATGTTGAATATAAATTTGTTTAACAACCAAAAATGTTTACATTTCCAGTATTTTTCCTTTGATTACTTTGTCCTCATCTTTTTTACAACATGGTTAACTGACTTTGATAGTTTGTTTCCAAATTCTTTTACCCATATATAGATATCAGCTTAGAGGTAGATTTACAATGAAGCAAATGACCTTTAGGCTTCAAGGCTGACCACCTCCAAAACCGAGGTGGCACCAACAAAGTTTCACAAGGTCCTATGTTTTTATAAAATTTGAAAAGGTAACTCATTTTAAAACTGCAATAGATTAAGATGACCATATCATCCTGCATTGACCTCTCTCTGACACTTCCCTCGTGTCAGATGGTCTCACGCCATGGCATTCTCATTCTCAGAACAACATGCCAAGGAGAGGAAGAAGAAGCTTTGAGATGTTCAGAGCCAGAGGCTAATCTATGGGCAAATCCAATAATCAGCCGTATATAATTGCAAGCAAAGAATTTGCTTCTCCCTGATGACTAGAGAAAATGATAATTCTCCTCGGTAAACATAATTTTTAATATTTTTCATGGGAACCATGCAATGAAGAATGCTTTAAAATCCCTGTATTTTGTAAGCAAACACCATAGAATACAAGTACAAATTCCAATCAATCATGCAAAAGAAATGACTCAATTGTCTATTTTCCCTATAGAGAATTTAAAAAATTTATTGTCATATTAAGAAGGAATTATAATTTATCGTCATTTTTCCTCATTGTAAATAAATATTCATTTTATGATTAATTTTGATTTATCTTTTTTTTTCAAGATTGGTCCTGAGCTAACATCTGTTGCCAATCTTTATTGTTTTTCTTCTCCCCAAAGCCCTCCAGTACACAGCTGTATATCTTAGTTGTAGGTCCTTCAGGTTCTGCTATGTGGCATGCTTCTGCAGCATAGCTTGATGAGTGGTGGTAGGTCTGCACCCAGAATCCGAACTGGCGAAACCCTGGGCTGCCTAAGCAGAGCCTGTGAATTTAACCACTTCACCACCAGCCACGGGGTCAGCCTGTGATTTATCATTTTTGTATTATTTTTCTTAAATTGCATAAAATTTGATTTTCCCTAGTTTCGGCCCTTTATTTCCAATATTATGTTTTTTATCTTCCTTTTCCTTCTTCCTGGAAACTGTCAATACTTTCCTTACATGCTTCCCACAGTCTTGTTCAGTTGGATTCCAAGTTATTTCACGATTTTTCATTCAATAACAAGATGTTGCCGTTTCTGCTTCTTCATACATCTTTCCCCTCACATGCTCAAGAAGTTTATATTGTTTAAACATGCTGTATGATCGGCATCCTTATGGCATTCTAAGCCAATCTGTTTCTTCTGGGCTTTTAATGATTGCTTCACCGTTATTATTTGCAAGCCTGTGAGTTTAATACGTGTGCTTTGTCTTTGCTAATAACTTTCCTAGATTTCCTTTGGAAGCTTTAACTTTATCTGTCACTCTGCTGCATTCTTGAGCACATTTTATAGATTTTTCTCTTCTCCAGAGAACTTCCCTTCCATCTAATATTTCAATATGAGCCAGGATGATATGTTTTTTGCCTTCCCTGCCCAGAAGATCTTAAGGCTGCTTTCTTCTAACTCCTTACCATCGAAAGGTAATCCATAAATATAAACTGCATGGATCACCTATGCACTAGCCATATTAGTTATCTTTCTCCAGATCTTTTGTTTCTGAGCTTTTGGGGATGGAATCATGAATGTTTTCGAAAGTCAGATGAAAGCTATGGGCTAAATCCCTAGAATAATATCTCATATACCAAACACTTTGCATATAATCTCAAGGGTATTGACCCCAGGTTGAGAACTCCAGTTCTGGACACAGAGTCTCAAACTGTGTACTGACCATTTTCTCTGCTTCCCAGAAAGGCACAAAATCATCTCTCAGTTGATGATGGGTGTTTAGTTTTATTCCTTTCTTTCACACGTTTTCTCATTTTTCTCTTTGTGTATATATAGAAAAATTGAAAACATTGAATTGAGAAATAATTGACATATAATATGAATAAAGGAGATTTGGTGTGTAGAAATATATAATGGACTATTATTCAGCCATGAGAAGGAAGGAAATCCCACCATCTGTGACAACATACATGAACCCTGAGGGTATTATGCTAAGTGAGACAAGCCAGATAGAGAAAAATTGAAAATATTTATGTTGAACACAATTAAAGTCTCCCATAAGAGAGACCGGATTCTGTGAACTCTGTTGGTAGAAGATTCTGATGAGAAATGTACAAGTAAAATCAAAATGATAAACTTCTAATTTTTTCTGTGTTTGCTTTCATGTTTATTTCGTTTAGCCTATGGCTTTAGTAGCATCTCTCTTTATAATGTACACCAAAAATATACCTTGTCCCAGCCCTTTCTTTATTTATACAATATCATGATATTGCCCTTCCATTCCTTTCTTAGATCTTTATATTACTTAATTGAGCCTTCCTTTAGCTTTCCTGATGTAGTATGTATCTATTTTAACTAGGCTTTTTCTCCCTGTTATGAACCTACAATGTGATAAAGTCAGCATTCAGTATAATTGGGCTCAGCCTGCATATAACTATCTCTTTTTTTATCTTTGCCCTCCACTTCTTACATGTTTGACAAGAATTTTCTTATGAAAGGATATGCATTCTCTAGATATCATTAGTGACTGTATGGCCAGCCCTGTCTCATTTCCCCTCCTATCCATTAGCTTATAAGATCCTCACTAATTTCAACAGCTTTTGTATCATATCTTTGCATGGCTTTGAAGAGAAAACAAATTCTATTTCTGATTTGCCTAATTTATGGCACTAAGCATAATAAAATTATGGCCCATCTTGATCCTGAGGCCTATTTAATGATTTATTCTTAATACTGAGTGAGATTTCTGGAATACTTGTATATTGCTAATGCATATTTCTGGGATTATACTACAAATCTTCTCAACCATATTTGCCAGGTACTATGCTAAGTGTGCTACACATCTTATTTTATTTAACCTTTATAAAAATCATACCTACTATTACCTCACTATACAGAGGAAAAAACTAAGGATAAGAAAGAAAGAACAACGTAGAGTAACTTAGGAATTGAACCCAACATCTTTCCTCTAGAACCCCATTTTGATCAATAGTGTCTAACCTGTCGATACAAATTTTGCATCAACTTTCACCTTTTCCGCGTAATCTTTTCATTGGCCTCCCTCTTCCTCTGACAAGTTCCCTGTGCCATGTTTCAATCCAGTCTTTCTTAAAGGGGTAAAAAAGACCTTGAGCACTTTTGATGCCCTCTTCAAGAAGACTCTGGAAAGATATCAATAGAAAGAAGATAACAAAAAGACAATTCTTTCCTTTCTATTCATTCACTTTTTATTACTGACTACGGCAACGGATTAAAATAAGATAAGCCATGACATATAGAGGGTTAAATTTCCTTAATGAGAACCTTGATAAAGACCATCTATCATAGACACTGTTACCTTTAAATGATTCAATTTTACTCCTATGGAAATAAGACTTCAACGTTTCAATTGCAAATGATTTAATCAATTTAAAATTATTGAATATGTAATTGGAACATCCCATTAACCATATTAACCACTTGTCTAATATTATGCTATTATGATTTTTTTTTAAAAGATTGGCCCTGAGCTAACATCTGTTGTCAATCTTTTTTTTTCCTTCTTCTTCTTCTCCCCAAAGCCCCCAAGTACATAGTTGTATATTCTAGTTGTAGGTCCTTCTAGCTCTGCTATGTGGGATGCCACCTTAACATGGGCTGATGAGCGGTGCCAGGTCGGCGCCCAGGATCTGAACGGGTGAAACCCTGGGCCGCCTAAGCAGAGTGCACCAACTTACCACTCGGCCACTGGGCCAGCCCCTGCTATTATGATTTGATGTTAACTTCAAAAGAAGGGGATGATAAAAGTCATCCTATTTTCATTTCATTATTTCCTAAATGGGATTCCGATGTGTAAACTTTCAAGAGAGAATCGATTCTTGAAGTGAGTAAATCCAGTCCTCAAATGTGATAATCAGAAAACTAATGTGAATTTCCAAATTCACCTTATTTTTGCAGTTTATAGATAGCGCATGTAAATGCCATCTGTGTATAGATGAACTCCAGACATATGACACTGACTCTGATACCCATATGGTTCTCTTGCTTATTTTCTGTCTCATTCATGAGAGCCAGAACCTTTCTATATTGCTCTCCTCTGCATTTCCAGAAAATGGGAAAGTGCCTAATATATTATAGGTATGCAATAAAAGTTCATTAAACAGAAGAGTAAACCCTGCTTTGAGAGTTCACACTCTAGTAGAAAGCAAGTAGGGGATTACCAAACGTTTATATAAATTCTAAGCAGACTTCTTGGTGGTCCTTGCATTATTTTAAGGCATATAGTGAATATTATTCATTACATCTTTTTCGTTGTGGTACATTTGCAGTTATATGAATCATATTGGTAATTGAAATTGAAAAGAAGCAAATAATGACATATTTTGTAAAAGAATTTTTTCAATAAAAATTGTTATTAGAGGAGTTTTTCATCATAAAAACTGTTGTATTAATGGTCATAATGTAAGTTGACACAACCTTTTCCTCAAGCAGTTTGTAAACGTACGTAATGAGTCTTGATATGTTTAAATTTTAATAAATTCCACTTCTGGAAATTTCACTTGAGGAACTATCACAAAATATTTGGATGATTCAGTCTGCATTGTCTATTAGAGTATTTATAACATCAAACAATTGAGAATAACCTAAATAGCCAACACTAGGCGAAAGTTTAAAGAACTATTGCACATTGTGAAGAATACCATCCATGCACATCTATGCATACCAAAAAGAAACTGACGTGCAGCCAAAATGTCAGCAATTCTTTCTTTGGGTGAAGCTGCGGGTCCCTTTAATAACTCATGTAATATCTAGTTTTCTTTATATTCCTGATTTTCTATCATAATATATATTTCTTTTCAAATAAGGGGGGAAAACCCTTCACTCAACTAAAAGTTTCATGTTTACTATTTCCCTGTTTATACCCTCACTGTCTCTTAATGACTGCTTCCCCCAATAAGCCCACACATGTGGTTCTAACCCACTCTATGGCTCCAGCGACCAACCTAAGCAGATACAACATAGGTATCGGGTTTGCCTCACATTTATGTAAAACATTAACATTCTCATGCAAGAGTTGCACTGATGAGGCAAAAGGGTTGATACCCCTAGAGGACAAACATGAAGTAATAATAACTGGTATAAAACAAGGATGTAATGTACAGCATGGTGACTATAGTTAATAATTTGTTGTTAGTGCTATTGAGTCAATTCCGATTCCTAGTGATCTTGTGTACAGCAGAGTGGAACCCTACCCAGTCTTTTGGCACCATTCTCTTACCTTCCTGTGCTCTACCGACAAAGCACTGCTTCTGTTCATAATTACTACTACTATATTGCATATTTGAAAGTTGCTAGGAGAGTAGATCTTAATAGTCCTCATTACAAGAAAAATTTTTTCTGTAACTATGTATGGTGACGTATGTTAACTAGACTTACTGCCATGATCATTTTGCAACATATACAAATATCAAATCACTATATTGTACACCTAAAACTAATATAAGGCTGCATGTCAATTATACCTCAATTTAAAAAAAAAGCAGGAGTGCTGCAGCTGTCATCTCAGCTCATTCAGCACTCTGACAATTCCACAGATGCTTTGGAGGTGGCCTGGGGAAGACCCAGAGGCAATATCTGTGGGCCAAAGAAAAGGTACTGAAGCACCAATCTTCTTTTATGTAATAAGCTTATGCCTACTACACTCAATGATAAAGACAGATAGATCGATCAATAGATAACTAGAGAGAGAAAGCAGAGACTCATTCTTACTCTCTTTCACCATTAGTTCATTATGCTTGCCTAACTAAATGCCCATCTCCTTTTTTCTTTTGCTTCTTAAACTTGATGCAGAGCCATGTTGAGTTGGTTTTGGGAACCCATTTTTAACAGTCATGTCATTTGTCTTTTCTACCAATAATTCTCAAAGTAAACAAAATTATGAAATGGCACTGATACCAGATATTTTTTAAAAATAAGAGACAAGGGCAAAGAGATTCATTTCTTTCTTTGAAAATCAGTGATTCTCAGATTGGTTAAGTGAGAACGAAGAGCTTTAAACTGTGTACATTAATAACACAGGATTAACAAGGCTATGCCCCACCAGTTCCATTTTAATGAATAACAATCAAATTATAATCTACTTACCCATGATCAACTTTTCCAATTATTTTTAGCTCAGCTAAAACAATAACCACTATTTGCTGGCCTTGTACACTCTTTACTCTTGAAAACAGCAGATATTTTCAGTTGTTTCTGAGTTGCTCTGCTTTTCACATGAAAGCTTCCCAATTATAAGGCAGGCTATCATCTGTAGGGACTCCGGTAAAATAGTTTTTAACACCAGAAAATCTAAGAATCTTTTGAGTGCTTACTCAGAAGCCAGGAGAGCCCCTGAAGAGGGTCTTCTCAATTGAAATAATTTTTGTAGTAGAAATGATAATGTATTATGGCAAGCAAATCCTAGTTTGTATGATTTTGTCTAGTTGATTCTAAGTGTCATAACCACATATGGTTTGCCCCCTGTATTTTATCGTAACTTACATCTCCTGAAGAGTCCTGTAGTTCCGATAACACAAGACGCATCAGAAGGTCTCTAGTGACACACTGAGCCTTCTGCTCTATTCTGAGGCATTGGAGTGGGAAAGAGGCTGGTCCGAGACAGGAGACCTGCATGCAAGTGTTAGTATTTTATGTTGAGTGATGTAAATTGTTAGGAAAGAAACAGAAGAATAGTTCAGGTATAATTTTGTCTTGTGGGCACCAATCAAAATCTTCTTCAGTTCTAGAACAAGACAGCAAGTTGCAGGGGGTAACAGAGACCGTGTGATGTACTATCATGCAAATATGCTACTATCACACAAGGGCATAGACCTGTGAAAGAATGAAATATGGTTATTATGATTTCTACCTTGGGACTCCTATGAATGAAGAAAGGCAGATCTCAGATATCTGTCACCCATTTTTAAACTCTCTAACATGACTTGAGGGAAGATAGATAGCAGATATTTTACCAGAGATAAGGAAAAATGATGGGATTACAGATTCATGGCAACTTTTTAAGTGCTCTAAATTTTTTTTATGAGCCTCATATGGGCTATAGACATAGCGAGTCTATGTTTCAACGAAGCACTTGACAGACTCACATGATACTCTTGTGAGCAGAGAGGCAAAAAGTTTGGTAGACTTTCAATGTGTTTAACGAGAGTGCTGTGAGATACTGATGAATGCTTGACGTCCTTGTGGGGTTTAGCTCACTGAAAATGTGCCACAGCATTTTGCTTGGACTTCTTCTGATTAGATTTTTAATCAACCACTTGAGTGAAGGCACAGGCTGAACAAGCAAAATTAATTTAGTAGGAAAAATGTAAAGTACTATATTTAGATTAGAGAGCCAACTACACAAATAATGAAACTAGAAGGCTGGTGGCTTGATAATACCTCAAACTGAAAACAGATAGTCTTGGGGATTTAATTGAAAAAGATCACAATTAGCCAATCAGTTGACATGGTTGCTATTAAAGGTTTTATGATCTGAGGCTTTATTAATGGGAATTTACTATTTAGATCAAAAATATAGTAGCACCACTTTGCCATCCACGCACTCTATTAGAGTTATTCTATTTGGTTTTATATGCAATTTTTAAAAAAGACTTTGATTTAAAAAAAGTGCATGTCCAAAACTACAATGGCAAGAAGGAATTGTGAACCTTACGGTAGGAAAAATAGTTAAAAGAGATTGGAAAGTTTATCTTGGACAAGATACCATTGGGAAGTGGTGGGAGTGATTCATTTTATTTAAATATTTTTAAAGCTGTCAGCGAGAAGGAAACAGACACTGTGTGATGCAGTAATGCATAACTAGATTCAAGGAATAAGAATTATGACAGGTCACATTTTGACCTCATAAAAATATTTTTTAAAAGTTTAGTTATAAAGATGAGGTGAGCTCGACTCCTTAAAAGTCATATATATTTTATATTTATATACATATTTTATATATTTATGTTACATTTTATATAAATATATACATTTATATATAATATATATGATATTTAAGAGAGAGAATTATCAACTCTAAGGACTAGCATAAAAGAGTTTGAAAATTGAGAATTGACTGACATTCCACTAATGATACATAAATTTTTACCCATCTAAATTTATATGCTAGCCATTATATTTAAAATAGTAAATTATTTTGCATGAAATCATTTCATTGGCCCTACGTAAGTTTCTAACACTGTGAGTTAATTTTCTTTCCTTAGTTTTTCCTGATACTATATATTTAAAATGCTTTCCTGGAATTTCAAAATTTGATTGTAACATGAGAATCATCACTACTTAGACCTCAAGCTTTCAATATTTAGTGTTCTACAGCTGAGTTACTCAAAAACGTTCTTGTCTAAAACACAGCTGAGTTGCTTTCAATGAGCATTTCTGCTGTTTCTTTCGGGCTGTATAATGTAGTTCCCACAGACACCAGTCGTAGGTGCCAAATAACGACACCTGCTCTGGTAATGACGTTTAGAGCTCTGACACATTGCAGTCCACTATTTCTATTTGGAAATCTAAAACCTGACTTCAAATAACTAAATTTTAATAAAATTTGATAGTTTTGTCTCCGGCATGACAGAGTGTTTTATGAACAACAGGTGTTTCAATAATCTCTCTGCATAAGGAGTCATAATCTCACACAATACCGTTCTATGTCATCGCGCAAGACAAGAAAGACTGAAACATTAAATTTGGCAATTTTATCTACTGCAAACATTTCAATAAATTGCCCTTTGCTCCTAAGGAAGAATGACAATCTTTGAAGCATGAGGAGAGGCTAGCTGTTAAAATTCATCTAATTCATCTACGAAAAATACTGGAAAAAAGAGAGAGCATAGTTGTGTTTAACAATGTACTCTATTAAATAAAATGACTATGCGAATTGCATTGATTTACTATTTATTACTAAAAACAGTGAGAGTTGTCATCATTTGTGTGTTTTACAACTCCTGAGAATTGCCTCTGTTACAGAATTCTTTGGTACTGAAGAAGCAACGGAGAGAATTAAAGCCTTTGAATGCGTTTTATAACTTTGTATGGTGACAGATGGTAACTAAACTTATCATGGTAATCATTTTGTAATGTATATAAATATCATATCGCTAGGATATATATCTGAAACTAATAGGATATTGTACGTCAATTTTACTTCTATTAAAAAGTAAACAAGAAAATAGACTTTGAACAACAAAATCTTTTGATCTAATATTTTCTTAATCGGTTTAAGTTTTGGAAGCAAGTAAAGTTCAAATCTTAGATTTGCTATTTCCTATTTAATATGTCTACTTTATCTTTCTAAATCTGAGTTTCCTCAGTTGGGAAATGGTGGACGGTAATAAGCATTAGGTTAAATATTTGCTGAATCCAAATGTGACTAATGCTCCATAAATGCCCGATAGTTGGGCAGCCATCTATAGAAATATGGTAATTGCAGTTTTTAACGTAGTGAGCAGGATATTTCCTACCATCAGTCAATGATTATTTTGTATCAGTAATTCCCCTTTGTGACCTTTCTCCCTATTTCAACCTCTTCTAGAGAGGTTACAGTAGAATAAATGAAGGAGAAAAAAAAGTAAATCATGCAAAGTTGATTTTGGAAATTCCTGGCAGAAAAAAATAGGCTGAGAGAAATATCTTTTGTACGCCAAACTCAAAGTTTATGCCATAAACCAGGAGTCAGCAAACGACATCCTGCGGACCAAATTCAGGCCACCACCTGCTTCGTAAATAAAGTGTTATGGGAACACAGCCACATTCATTCGTTTACCTATTGTGTCTGGCTACTCTTGTGGTACGGTGGCAGAGTTGAGTTGAGCAGTTGTGGCAGAAGCTTTATATCCTGAAAGACCTAAAATAGTTACTATTTGGCCCTTTACAGAAAAAGTTTGCCAACCTCTGTCACAAATCACAGCTCAGGTAAGAAATAATAATCGGATAAGAGCTGGGTTTGCTGTGCTTTCTCTCTCATCCAACTGCCTCACTTGTTCCTAAACTAGGGAGATGAGGGATCTTAAAAGTCAAGATTTACAGAAGATAGTTAAAACTCTGGATGAATTTGGGGGGATATAAGAAAAGAGGATATTTGTGTCAGAGTCCTATCTGGAACCTGTGAAGCCAGAGGCCTCCCTGACGTTCCCCACTGCAGCACAACTGCATCCCCAGGCTTCAGTGGGGTAGAGATGATGTCTGGAGCCAGCAGTAGAGACATCGCAAAGTCGCTCAGAGCCAGAGCGGCGAGAGAGAGCCGTCAACAAGACACCAGTAGGAGCCATGGGCACTTCAGGAGAGGTCAGTGTGCAATAATTCCATCCTTCAAGGAAGACAGAACAGGGACATGAACTCTCCAAGAAGTTCATAACGTTCTTGCTACCTACGTACTGCACATCAGGTGACATTGAGTTGTCCCTAAAAACAAAGCTCTTTACCACAGAAAAATTATGATGGAGTGGCTGAAAATGTATTTCTTGCATTAGTATATATGTAGTAAAAAAGATTTTTCTCTATTGTGAATCCACTGAAATTTGGGGGTTTGCTAAAGCAGCTAGCATTACTCTAAATACACATTTTTTAGAATATGGGTAGCTAACTATACAAGGTAGACATTCAAAAAGGTCTAAATGTAAGGAATGATAACTCCTAGATGTTCAGGAGAGAGAGGTCACTATGGCTGAGACAGTCACTGAAGCCTTGGAGGAGAAGGTAGGCGGGGAACTGAGCCTTAAGTGGCGAGAAGAGTCAGAAGTTTTCCGGGTGGGGCATAGCATGAGCCAGGGGAAGGACGGAGGGCATGCAGAAAATAGAAATAGACCAAACAGTAGGTACAGACGGTTCAGATGGAGCAACTGTGGTTTCACTAATTTGAAAATTAATTAAAAATCATATTGTGAAGAAACTTAAATGTAAGTGTATATTTTTTCCTATAAGCATCTAGGAGCTACAGAAAGTTTTTTAGCTGGAGTTATGGGGATCAGATAATTTGATTATGCTGAGGAGAGGCAGGAAAAAATAAGGAACATAAATAGTTTAAAAATAATAGTAAATAATAAAACTATTAGAATATTCTTAGCATGAGGCGATGAGCAAAGTTAAAAGACCTGGTGCCAATGACTAAATGTTACTCGTTGTTCTCTCAGCATCTAGCACACCACTTATTGGGGAAAAGGTCCCCAATAAATAGTTATTTTATGAATGGATGAGGGCTGTGTGACCAGAAGGGACCATATGTAAGATAGAATTTGAAAAAAAAAAAGTGACAGGATGTGGTTATTGATAGGTTGTAGAGAGAAAAAAGAGTCTCAGAGGACTCCAAGACCTATTCTGTCCAACCAAGAAAGGAAAGTCTGGAGACGGACCTGGTTTGTGAGCAAAAAGGTAAACAGCTGCATCAATTGTAATATACAAAGCAATTTCTGGTAGAAATTTTATGACTGCCTATAAATTTTTTTTTACTTTATTATCATTTCAATGATCTGATGAATTAGAGAATCAACCCTAAATATTACAATTGTAATAACTTTTTGTTTTTAAGTACCTTGATTTTCTCAAAATGGAAGCCATCTACTAATTTTATCCATATTGAAAGATCAGCTTAGTAAAATAAACAGAGGTAAGATAACGTCATTAGGAGTGCAGTCTAGCATGCTCCAACCCCAGAGGCCAGCAGCATCGACTTTTTAAACTAATTTGTTAAGAAAATAGAGTAACGCAAATCTCTTCTTGGAGACATCCAGAATAGATTTGAAAAAAACAATTATTGAAGGCTTTTCCAAATTCCACCAATGGTTAACCGTAAACTATTGTTAACTGTTAGATTATAAATTTATTCAGTCACCTTTGTTTTCTTTTGAAGATTGGCCCTGAGCTAACATCTGTTGTCAATCTTCCTCTATTTTTTTTCCGAAAGCACCCCAGTACATACTTGTAGATCCCTAGTTGCGCGTTATTCTAGCTCCTCTATGTGGGACACCGCCTCAGCACGGCTTGATGAGCGGTGCTAGGTCTGCACCCAGGATCCAAATAGGTGAACCCCAGGCCGCCAAAGTGGAGTGTGCAAACTTAACCACTAGGCCACGGGGCCAGCCCTTAATTTTGTAATATACTCTATCTCTCTATTTAATTGTGAGTGGAATCAATATAACTGTAAGTACCAGAATTGAATCTGGGATTAAAAGATCAGTTCCTAAATCCTATCTGAGGAGGAAATAGGAAGAAGCAATTGCTCTTTAACAGAGTCTTTCCTTATCAACAGAGAATCTAGCTTATAAAAGATATTGTGGTTTGGAATATTTCATTAGACTTCCTAAAAGCTATGTAAGGAAAATACCTCACATAATGGTTACTTTGTGCAGTTTCTTGCTTAGAGTTCATATCAGCCCCACTATCCATTTAAAGGAGGCTATGTTCATTAAGTTTAATTCAGTGCTCATTTGTTGAATACCTACTGTTGTTATCTTTCCCCACGGTGATGGATATCTTTTTATCTTCGGAGGCATGTATCTTAATTTAAAAATTGCATTCATATTATTTTAAGACATATTTGTACACATAACAATGTTTAAATACTAAGTTGTATACATAGGGAAGGTGAAAATCAATAGATTTTGCCTAAGTTGATAACATTATCACCAACTTAATTATTTGATTAGTTAGCTTATGCCTTTTCTCCCTCACTGGAGATTTCAGGTTATTGTAGAAATTGGAAAAATGAAAAATTGTGCAAATGCTTGCTTGCTTGTGTCTCCATGGCTAATTATCGGGTAGAGGAGATTAGCATTCACTCAATATACTCAGAGTCTCTGAGAAAAAGAATCAGTGTATTTAATATACCTTATTCACTCAGTCTGTATGATTCCTATATAAATTTTAGTAGCTTCAAGTTTTAAGATTTTTTTCCCAATGAAATTTCTTGAATTCCTCAGAGAAGCTGCAAAAGTAACAATGCAAAATATTAATGAAGTTATATCCTCTTATGCTGATATTTAATTCATGAGGTTTCATGATTACTGACTTTATAAACCAAAGAACTGATTACGTATGCACTATTCAAAGGCTACCTTCAGATTTTCAAGTATCCTCAGTGAGATGTCTCAGTTAATATCCTACCCTGCGTATTTATTTACTGCTTGTTTTTGATCCCTTGTCTTAACTATCTTTCTAGATTTCTCCTACATTTCAACTCACTTCTTAAAGTCAACATCAGAGCATTTGCAGCAATAAACTCAAATGGATTCTCAAAAAGTAAGGACAACTCTGTAACCTCCTTCTGTGACATGTTATGAAGAATTGACTGGACGTGAAGAGTATCTTAGTCCAGTATATTCTGTACGTTAAGTGGACTTTACTGTTTTACTCTTGGACCACCAAGTAATGGTATTAAACATAATAGACCTATTTTAAAATTCATACTTTGAAATGTAGAATCTTAGATCAACAGAACTTAAAATCTCTTGAAGACTTCCCCAATCCATCCTTGCTCTCCTCATACTGACTTACTGTTGAGCCAAGGGATGCTTCAGATGGTTAATGATTTGCACATTTGCCCATAAGATTGCATTTCTACTACTAGCACTACAGACTCTTGTGATCTCTTCTTCTTTAGAAATGCAAATCTCCAAAGCACTTTTTGTCAGCATCAGATATTTAGAACACATCATAAACTCCCTTGCATTATTATTAGTCAGTTATCAATAATCCATATTGATTATGCCCAGTGGTGTTTCAGATGCTCTACTGGGCACTTGGGACACAGTCATTTCCCTGACGGACTTCATGGTCTTATAGAGACACAGACATGTGCATCCAAACAAGTATAAATAACAAGGTTTATAATCAATTCTATTTGATGTGGAAAGAAAAACTTCAGAGTTGTTACACTGGTAAACCGAAAGATAATTAGTAATTGTGTGGCCAAGAAAGTAAAGAAGGGCATTCTACACAAAAGGAATAGCATACAACAAGTCAGAAAAACATCACTGTGTGGCCTCGTAGCCCCAAATATATTATAAATATATTATGAACAAGGATTGTGCATGGTGTGTTTTGAAAATTAGCCCCCCCCATCTTCTCGCTCCATAACTCTGTAAATAAGTGAGACCTGATTGAATCCTGACCAGCAGGATTCAATGAGATGGACTGAGGATTCAACCAGATGAGTTCCATCCATCTAAGGTTTTCCTTCCAAGCGTATATGATATAGTCTCTCTATGCCACTATTCATGACCTCTCTCTTATAAAAAATTATTTTATGCAAAAGTAAGCAATTTCTGCCAAGCTATTTTCCACATTCAGAGCTCATGGAAGATTTAGGCAATTCAGGATAAAGTTTAACATTTTAATGAATATAATGAAAGTTAATAATAAGCATAAAAATGAACTGCCTATTGAAAAATTTACTGGATGCACAACTTTTCATTTTAAGTTGAGTTCTGAAATTACATAGCGAAAGTTTTTACTGGTTTATTTAAGTTATTCACATTCTCTTGAAGTTAATTTTGAATTAAAGCCAAGGAGTGGTTTAACGATTAAATGGCCTCTTATTTCTGTAGGTATTCCCACACTTCTTCAAGTCTATCCTACACAAACCTAAAAATGAAAATCTACAAAAGGATAATGTTAAATTCTATAGCAACATTAATATATTTTTTAATGATATACAGAATGCTCTGCATACATTATATCAATGCTTATTTTAAAAATTAAAATTGTGCTGTTACAGGAAAATGGATTAACAAGTTAGACTAGGTGAAGGGGATTAAGAGATACAAACTTGCAGTTATAAAATAAATGTCATGAGGATGCAATGTGCAGCATAGGGAATATAGTCAACAAGATTGTAATAACATTTTATATGGTGACAGATGGTGACTAGACTCATCGTGGTGAACAGTTTGTAATGTATATAAATATCAAATCACTATGATGTACACCTGAAATGAATAGGATGTTGTATGTCAATTATACTTCAATAAAAAAAGAAATAAAAAATTAGGATGACTAAAATATCATTCTTTAGTACAGTAAGGGTTTTACCTTATTTCTTTTTAGTAGATATTCACATGGTATAAATGCTGTAAAAGAAGGCAATTTGGAGAATAGGAACTTAATAGTAGATCTCAGAATATGTGCTGATTAGTTGCATTTTAAATTACCTCTTCCAATGGTTAAATAAGTTATGGTACGTCCATCTAATGGGCTATTATGTAGATGCTAAATAGTATCCAAATAATTTTGGCTGTCCTCCAAAATACCCTAAACCAGGCCAGTTCCCTCTGTCTCCACCACTGCTGCCCTCCTCTCTGTTGTTTCATGCTCTGAATTGAACTAACTCCGGAGCCTCAGGAGTTGTCTCTCTGCTTCCGTTCTGGCCCATAAACAGTCCTTTCTCTACAAAGCTGTCAAAGTGAACTTTTAAAACACAGTTCAAATTAAATCCCTCAATTGCTTACATCTCTCCAGTGGCTTCCAACTCCTTTCGGAATGAAATCTAAGCCTGTTCCTGAATCCCTCCATGATCTGTGCCACACCTACCCTCTGATCCCATTTCCATCCATCCTACATCTGAGCCACATCAGACTTTTTCTGACATGAAACTTATTTTCACCTTCCTACTTTATATTCCCTCTTCCTAGATTACTTTTCTCCAAGATCAATACTTAGCTAAGTCTTATTCAAGTCTCAGCTGAAATATCTTCTTCAGAGGAGCCTTCTGACTATTAAATCTCATGTTGTCCCCCTTCTTCAAGTCTCGATCACATAACAGTAAATTATTATGATGATAATTGTTTAATTTAATAATATACATCACTTTCTGGAAAGGAGGATAAATAACCTGTGTATACAGAGGTTTTCATTACACGTGGGATTTTGAAGAGAAGTTTCTTTTTCTAAGTATTGTTTAAATTTTATTTATAGCTAACAAATACTCTCAGAAAATCAAAGAAGGTTAGCAAGGGAAGGGGAATGTGGGCAAAAAAGAGGAGCTGAGTAAACCCAGTAGACTTTTTCTGCCATGTTTTCACAACCTGCCATAATGGAGTTCACTCCGGTTGCCTTGACAACGAGCGGGCTGGGACTGCCCCCACCTCATACTTCACCACTTGGAGGGACTAAACCCAAACTCAGTTTCCCACAGACCAGTGGTTTCCTCGCTCTGGTAGTAGGGGTTACAAATTTCCATAGGGCCCAAGGTCTTCTGAAAAACTTATCTTGTCTAGCAATCAAGAATGTCTTTGCTCTTCAATGTTCTTGACTGTGCTTAAGGTTTCCTTCATAAATAAGGAGAGCAACAAAAGAGACAGGTGTCTCTTCTCGCAGTCTGCCTCTCCATGGAAAGTCAGGATGACCAGGAGACTTATGCCATCTCCTAACCTTTGACTTGTGCTTTCTCCCAAGAGTCTATTCCATAACTCATTCTGTGTAATGTCATAGCACTTGTCCCAAGTCTGATGCATGACACAATGCACCAATTAGCTATAACTAGGTGATCTATGGCATATGATAAATTAATGACATACTTCTAAAAAGTTGCTTAGGTATTGCTTTCAACATCATACAAATATTTCCTAAGCTATGAAATTAAAAGGAAACATACATTTTTTCCAGAAAATATAGTAAATTTTTAAAAGCCATTATATTCTTTTTTCCCCCCAGCATGGCATGTCTTCTGTTTGCCTTTTGTCTCTTTGTTATCATCTGTATGTCTCTAATATTAGGACTTTTTGGAACAGTTCTCAAGCAGAAGAGTATTTCAGATTTAGTCATAACCAAATCCTTTCCTGCATTATCATTAATTAGCCTAACTGATAGTTTATTTGTAGAAACTTCCTAAAATACTCTAAATCCATAGTTCCAATTTAGATGATCCCTTCTTCTTTCTCTTTTGAGAACAGTTACAAGGAGGACAACTCACTGCTCACTTTGGTTGGCTGTGCAGTATGAGGAGGAGAGAGAAAAAAAAGAAACCTGATATTGATCATGAGTTCTTGAAAGCTACAGATGCTGTGTAGGAACCACTTAGCATATTAAGATCAGTGGCTTCAGCTCTGAAAAATATAATGAGGAAAGCATTGAGAATATATAGTGCTATCTTATTTTCCCATAATGTGCAATAATGAGATAATTTGGGCTGCACTAGGACAAGACTAATGAACTTGAATTTTCACCTGATTTAGCAAGGTAGAATCTGACATCTTTTCCTATTCTGCAAAGATTTCATGAATCTCTCATGTAGTTACCTATATAATACTTAGCTTTACTCTGCCACATCCACACTTGCTGAGATGCTGCAAGATACATTGTGCTGTCATAACTCTTAACACAAATCTCATTTTTAGCATCTGTAAGTAGCAGAAGATAAACAAGAGATTTAGAAAATAGATATTAAAACAAAAACAGTTTTTGTTATAGCAAATCTTACAATAAACATTCCAAGAATATATGGTCCCTACTGATGCCTGAAGTCATTGTTCACTGTATCTACAGAAACAGATAATTGACCTCTATTCCTTTCTTTCCTGCTAGACTGAAAGTTTATTGAGGGCCACACTTCATTTCATTTTATATCCTCTGCCAAATCCAGTGTTTGGCACATGGTTGATGATCAAAAAGTGCTTGTTGAGTGCATTTACGTAAAATAGTATCTGTAAGTGGAATGAAAGAATAAGGGTAGCAAGAACTGTACTTGGGCTAAAATCTTGGTTGTGGGTAAATACAAATTTTGTGATTTTGGAGTAAAAATCTCTAATTATTAAATCAGATTCTGATTGCTTTATTATTTCCTTTCTAAATAAATACATGATACATTTTATAATGAATTAAATATTGGACTAAAATGTAGTTATACTACTTCTTATCTTCCAAAAAAATTGCAACTTTAGTTTAATACTAGAATGCATGTTTATGTTTATTTGAATGTCTCAAAAATAGACCACGTGGAGAAGACTTATAGAGTAGCAGAGTTGCATCTGTTCCTAACAATAAAAGCCTGCCCCTGTGTCTTTCCTCTCCTCCGAATTCTCGTTAGGTGCTGAACTGATACGTAATGGCTAAAGTGTCTCCCACTTTTTAAAATACTATGATTTTCCAGAGCCTTGAAAATACAATATAAATGATATAGAGCATAGTCTTAACCATTGATGTAAAGGTTTCTGCTACTGCTATCCACACAGAACATTGAATAAACTTAATAAAAATATGTGTATTTGATCTGATATCTTCTAGCAAAAAGGTATCACTCATGTCCAAGTTGGCAATTTTTTGAGTATTTACTGTTGCTTTTAATAATGGCATATTACATATTAAAAGTCAGAGTGAATAAATATATAAATTTAAAATAATTTTTATGCTTAAATAAAATCAAAGACTTCAAATGAAACAGTCACAAAGTAATGAGTACTAGAAAATAAATCTGAAGATCAAGAGATTTAAATAAAAGACTTTTGTAAAGGTCATTCTTGTCAACGCCTGACAGTCATTTAGAAATGATTCATCACGTTTAAGATCCGAACTGAACCACAGAGATCACAGTCCAATACCCTCACTTTCTAGACAATATCAACAAGGACAAGCAGGAAGAGTTAATAGCTGGGAGGCCACATTGCTAATTGGTGGCTCACTGGGGACCTGTTAAAGACTTATCTCCTTTCATACTTCCCAAAAGGCAATGTAAAGACCTTTGAAAATCCACTCCTCCAAAAAAACAAGGGGGAGACCGGCAAAAGAATTTTCAAAACCAACATTTTCAACACTCTAAAAATTCACCAAGGGATTACAGAAATTCAAAGAGTATTTATTCAAGAAAAATCGCTGAATTGTAGTAAGAACAACAAGTTTTGTGACATTCTAGCTTGTCATACTTCCATGCCCCCTCACCCTAGTTCCACATAAAAATCAACACCAACAGCCTCGCTATCATGTAGTCATGAAAACCAGCAGCGTATCAGCCACTAGAGGAGTAGAAATAGCTTGGAGACCCTCAAATGCCCCATCCCCAGAGAACTGCCACTATTTGACCCATTTGGCAGTTTCCTGAAAGTCTATATTCACAAAGCTTTTCTTTATTTGATCTAAGAGCACACTTTGTACAAACATTGCTGTCCCTAGGGTATTTGTAATAAACAATCAGTGGCAATTGTTTAACATCTCATGTGGTTGAGGCAGTGATTCCAGCTGCAGTTAATGAAGGACTGATCAAAACATTTACAAGGAAAATCTGGGGAATGAGATGTCCACAGGAGGCTTTGAAAAGTTCTGACATATTCCTGGGAATCCAGAAGTCTACGTGCATATTCAGAGTTGTGTGTATCCCCAGAAAAGATGTAACATGACCTCGATTTCTCACCAGTGGCTGACCATGAGCCCAAGTAGGAAATGAAGCTGGAAGAGTTGTAAACTGCATGCAGGCACTTTGAAAGGATGCTCCAACACACACAGGGCCACTCAGCAAAGGCTGAGAGACTTACTGTTTCAAATCATTTAAGGAAACTTCCATCCAGTCATTACCTGACAACGATGCTGACCAAGTAGTGACATTAGCAGTTGCATACAACAAAGAATACACACCTAACAGAATTAATCCAGGAAAGTCACTAAATGAACAAATGGGAACAACAACAACCCCTTCTTGGGAAGAGGGGGGCAATAAGGTCTTGAGTTGTCAAATTGTAATTTTTTAAAAATTTAAATTATTATAATTTTAAAAATTATGAAACATGCCAAGAAACAAGAAAACATTGCCCATACATAGAAAAAAAGCAATCGTTGGAAACCATCCCTGAAGAAGTCTAGATATTGAAGGCAAAGACTTCAGGTATTATAAACATGTTCAAGCAACTAAAGAAAACGAAGTCTAAAGGATTAAAGGAGAGTATGAGAATTTTGTCTCACCAAAAAAAAAAAAAATCAATAAAGACATAGAACCTAAAAAAACAAAGAAGCCAAGTAGCAACTACGGAGTAGAAAAGTGCAATAACTGAAACGAAAATTTCCTAGGGGAGTTCAGCAAAATATTCAAAATAACAGAGAAAAGAATCCATGAACTTTAATGTCAGTCAACTGGGATTATTAAGTCTGAGGAAAAGAAAGAAAAAAATAAAGAAAAATGAACAGAGACTCAGACACCTGTGTGACATCATCAAACATAAGAAAATATATATAAAAAAGGTGAGTTCTGGAGGCAGAGGAGACAGGGAAAGGAGCAGAAAGAACATTTGAAGAAATAATGGCTGAAAAATTTCTAAGCTTGATGAAAAACTATCTGGACAGGAAAAAAGTTCAAGAAATTGCAAACGGGATCCAAGGGGATCTCAAGGAGATCCACATCTAAACATCATAGTCAAACTACCTGACACTCCTAGGTATGTACTCAAGAGAACTGAAATCATATGTGCGCACAAAAACTTGTAATGGATGTTAATAGCAGCATTATTTATTTTAGTCAAAAAGTGGAAACTTACCCAAATGTCTTTCAACTGATTAAATAGATAAACACAATGTGATATACCTATACAACGTAAAAATGAATGGATTACTGATATATGTTCCAACATTGATGAACCTTGAAAACATTATGGTAAGTGAAAGAAGTCAGTCACAAAAGACCGTGTATTATATGATCCCATTTATATGAAATGTCCATAATAGTCAAACCCAGAGAGAAAAAAAGTAGATTAATACTTACAAGGGGCTGGGATGGACAAGAGAAGGGGGAGGGATTGCTAACGGGTATGAGGTTTTTGTGGGCGGTGATGAAAATGTTCTAAAACTAGATAGTGGCGATGGTTGCACAACGTTGTGAATACACTAAAAAGCATGGAATGGTGCACTTTAAAATGGTGAATTCATGGCATATGAATTAGATCTCAATAAAGATTTCGTTTAATCAAACACACAACAACAATATAAAACTCTCTTGAATTCTGGTCTCATGATTTTTTCCTTGGCAATGGACTTCTCTTCCAAAAGAAGAATTTTTGGAGGAAGACTATACGTGTTATTAATGCGATTATGATTTCTGTCAGTGATTATTTAAAATGATGGTGTAAGAAAAAAAGTCTATTAATTTTTAAAATGTGATATGATTTCACCAAGTATGGGACTCCTACGTGTACATTGTTTTGTCAAGGTGTAAGATTAAAAAGCTTCCAGTTTGAAGGAGATATATGTATGAGTCAGAACAACACATTATAATTCATGTCAATAGACAGAGAGGTAAAAATTGATAAAGTACAGATAATATATTTAAGATAGAGTATGATGTAGGCATAGACAACAAGAATTTGTACAGAAGGATGAGTGTAGAGGACTTGCTTTGAGATAAGATTTCTTTTGAATGCAGTGTTTACTTTTAGAAATGTGACATCCCATGTCATATTTCCTGATCATGTACTTCAGCAGACAGTGTTTGGCTGGATTAGATCATTAATGCTTTTGACAGAAAATTCATGTTCTAAGACTTTCCGGCAGCCATACTTTTGGAAATGTGTTTCTGCTACTTTTCCCTCTCTAAATTGATATATGAACCATCCACTGGCATAAAATCAGTTTTCCCTCTCTCTCCAGAAAGCACACAATATGATTCAGAAGGCCCTATCTAAATGAACTCCGAACTGACAAGATATGTTTGGCAGCATTCTTCCCATGCATCTTTATTTTTTTATTATTGGTTTTTGTGTGCAGTGCATATAAATGGATGAAAGAAAAAACTAGGTGGAAACGATTAACTTCATTACTGGAAGTAAGTATAATTGGAAATGAAAATTTGTGAGTTCTATTTGATCCTAGTCCCTGACTTCAGAAAAAAAGCTTGTAGAATTTTAAGTGAAGTGAATTAAGTTGTTTTATCTCACAACAAATATTTTCCGCAAGATACAGCAAGTCCCATTTCAAAGCATCATAATTGCTGGTTATTTCAGTTAAATATAGGAATCTCGAGAACAACAACAAAGTAAAGTAGGGCAGCTTACTGTGAAGGAAATTTTAATGTTTTCCTCTACGAAGTGATTGGAAGCATGCCAGGAAGGCTCCCAAATTCTCCACCACAGTCCCTGAAATCCTGCTCTCGGTGGGTAAATGTGCATGTGGTCTAAGCAGACCCACGCTACACTTCCTCCTCAAATATCCCTTCCCACCTTTGAATTTCCAGATCCTTTATCTTTTAGAAACACTCCAAATGCCAGCTGCACTATGAGGCTCTCTGAGATCATCGCCAGATATCAGTAATTTCTGCTTATCTTCACCCAATTCTTTATGTACATCAACTGTGTGTCATTTATTACTTTCTACCTTCACCTTCTCTTACAAACTTGTGAATTCCTTTTATTTCTGTGTCTTCATCCCAACAGTAGTGCAGCACCTTGCCTTAAGTGAGTAATCAATAAATATATATTCCTTTGTTTGAATAAATTTTTTTTAAAAAAAAGGACTCAGGAAGGAGAACTTGAGAAATTACAACTCATGATTCTTCAAAATGAATTAATTTGACAGGACATATTCTTTTCATTCTGAGGGAGTGATGGACATTGGAAGGGTGAGAATTTTGATGGAGGGCATGAAATGTAGAACGAATATGGATTAGGGGGCATTTGCTGAGGAGGGCAAGTTTAGGTGGGCCACTGTGGAATGAGGTACTAAGAAGCCTGAAGTTGGCTGAAATTGCTGGGTTCTCTCAAGAAAGGAGTGCTATTAGACCTTGCAGCCAACTGTGCTGGGGCTCCTCACACCTGATAAAGTGACTGAAGGGTCCATAGCAGCTACACGCAGCTGAGCATTACAACCAGCCAGCCAGGGGGACAGCCTAGCCTCTCTGGGCCCCTGAAACAAGAGAAACCCTGCCACAACAGAAAGACACACACAGCCCACACAGGGGACACTCCTGGAACATTTGAATTGTTGTATTTTTTTTTTGGAGGAAGATTAGCCCTGAGCTAACATCTGCTGCCAATCTTCCTCTTTTTGCTCAGGAAGACTGGCCCTGAGCTAATATCCATGCCCATCTTCCTCTACTTTATATGTGGGACAACTGCCACAGCATGGCTTGCCAAGCGGTGCCAAGTCCGCACCTGGGATCTGAACAGGTGAACGCCAGGCTGCCGAAGCAAAATGTAAAAACTTAATGTCTGCGCCACTGGGCCAGCCCCTCCTGGAACATTTGGAACTGGTGGCGAGAGGGAAGCACACTGCAGGGCCTCATAAAGCATCTTTTACATAAAGCCACCTCTCCAAGATTAGGAGACATAGCTGACTTACCTAATACATAGATGATATAAGTACTGAGAAAGAGGCAAAATGAGGAGGCAAAGGAATAAGTCTCAAGTGAGAGAACAGGACAAAACCCCAGAAAAAGAACTAAATGAAACAGAAATAAACAGTCTACCTGAAAAAGAGTTTAAGCAAAAAGTTATAAGGATGCTCACTGATCTTGGAAGAAGAATGGATGAACTCAGTGAGAACTTCAACAAAGAATTGGAACATACAAAAAAGAACCAATCAGAAATGAAGAATACAATACTGGAAATGAAAAATTCACTGGAAGGACTCAATAGCAGAGTAGATGATACAGAAGAACAGATCAGCAAGCTGGATAAAAGAGTAGAGGAAATCACCCAAGTTGAGCAGACAAAAGAGAAAAAAAATTAAAAAGAATGAGAACAGTCTGAGGGACCTCTGGGACAACATCAAGCACACTAACAGTCATATGATAGGTGTCCCAGAAGGAGAACTGAGAGACAAAGGGGCAGAGAATCCATTTGAAGAGATAATAGCTAAAAACTTTCCTAACCTAAGGAAAGAAACAGACCTCCAGGTACAGGAAGCACAGAGAGGACCAAACAAGGTAAACCCAAAGAGGCCCACACCAAGACACATTATAATTAAAATTTTTAGAATTAAAGATAAAGAGAGAATCTTAAAAGCCACAAGAGAACGGCAACAAGCGACATACAAAGGAAGCCCCATAAGGCTATCAGGTGACTTCTCAGCATAAACCTTACAGGCTATAAGGGAGTGGCATGATATATTTAAAGTGCTGAAAGGAAAAAAACCTACAGCCAAGAAAACTCTACATGGCAAGGTTATTATTCAGAATGAAAGGAGAGATAAAGAGTTTCCCAGACAAGCAAAAAGTAAAAGAGTTTATCACCAAGAAATCAATCTTACAAGAAATGCTAAAGGGATTCTTTAAGTGGGAAAGAGAAGACTACAAATAGGAATAAGTAAATTATCAAAAAAAAAGAACCAATAAAATCACTAGTAAAGGCAGTTATACAGTAAAGGTAGCAGGTCAACTACCTGTGAAGCTAATATGAAGGCCAGAAGACAAAAGTACTAAAACCACCTATTTCCATGATGAGGGTAACAGATACACACACACACACACACAAAGAAGTTAGATATGATGTCAAAAACATAAAATGCAGGAGGAGAGGAGTAAAAGGGTAGAGCTTTTAGCAAAATGTCAAACTAAAGAGACCGTCAACTTAATATAGATTGCTATATATGTAGGTTGTCATATAGGAAGCTTGTGGTGATCACAAACCAGGAACCTATAATAAATACACAAGAAATTATGAGAAAGGAACCCAAACATAATACTAAAGAAAGCCATCAAACCACAAGGGAAGAAAGCAAGAGAAGAAGAAAGAAACAGAGAAGAACGACTAAAACACCCAGAAAAAATGTAACAAAATGGCAATAAGCACATACTTATCAATAGCTACTTTAAATGTCAATGGATTAAATGTTCCAATCGAAAGGCATATTAACAAAAACAAAACAAGAAAGGAAAGCATTGTTAACTGGAAGGAATAAGGATACTAAGATATGCCTTATTCGTTAATAAATTGTAATAGAAAACTGTACAGTTCAAATTGGGGCATATGTGACCTTGAACTCTTGATAAAAAGTATTATACAAACGATGGATAAAGATCAACAATGCTTAACGAGAAAAACAGTAAAACCTTTTAAGAAATTGGGGATTAATTTAATTTAAGACTTTTTTCAATAGTCATTATTTTATATCAATGCACACAACTTTAATCATAATTTAGAAACAGAAGTGACAAAAGACCAAGTTCTGAGACCACGTTAAAGAAGTACAAGTGGTAGGAAGACACTCACACAGCAAAAGAGCAGACACCAAGACATCATGCACTCTCAGCTGCAGTTTTCTCAATTGTAAAATCAACAAAAAACCCTGCTTCATAAGATCACTAAGAAGAGGAACAGAGATTACACAGGTAAGGCACCCCATGTATCGTTTTCGCTAAAGGTTAATGCCTCCCGTATAATTCAAATGGGCAGGTTCTGAATTTCCCCTTTATGAAGAGAAGTGGCATTAGGTTAATTATAACTAAAGTACCGAGAACATGCAAGTGTTCTGTAATTTGATGATATGACTATATAGGGTACGACAAAATTAAAAATATACCACTTACTTCCATTTTGGTTATACCTGAATGACTCATTAGGCTGTTATTGTCAGATACCATCTTCTCACAGATGTTCAATCTCATGAAATTCATGATAAAACCTGGGAGGTGCCTGGTGGACGCAAGCTTAGTCTTTGATCTTGATATGACAAAAAGAAGGCTTTAGGGGATGAAGTAAATGAAAATCAGGAGGGCAATAGGTCCTGGTTGGTTTGTCACATCCTTGGAGCACAGAACTCTTCCGTGAAGATCCCATGGGACATCTAGTGACACTGCATTTCTAGCTTTGCAGAAATAATTTCTGTTATTTTTTCCTAGTTGTCTGTACATTTTGTTTATTTCTTTTGTTTTATTTCAATTGTTCTCCCTTAAGACCTCCTCTAATCACAAATCAGAAATGGAGTCATTGCTTTTTAGCGGCCATAAGCCAGGCAGGATTGGTTTCAATGTATTTACCATCATTTGGTAAATGGGTGACTGTCTCATAAAAAGCAAAGTTTTAAGACTCAAGAAATTGACCAAGTACGTGGAAGGCTTCTCATTTGTTCTAACTTTCCTATCCTTTCCTATGCATGTGCATGTGCCCATGTGTATGCACACTGCGGGCTTTCAAGACAGTCATAATACTAGCACCTCCTCACTTGAAAGCCATGGCTGGAGACCACTTAGTTTTAGGAGACTTGACTACAATCTGAGAAGGCTCTTTTTTTGCACCTGATATGGGCAACAGACAATCTTGGTGACATCAGGAGAGTGAAGAGCGATGGCAAGGTCCCATTCAACACAACTCATACTCTTTCTTGCCATCGTGTCAAAGCACATGCAGGCTGCTGTTGAGAACCAGTGAACATGGGAAGCAATCACAACCCAGGCCATGGGGCAGTGGGGCGCATCATTTGATACTCCCTCCTAATTGAGCTCTTACAATTTTAACAAGCAGATCTTTGCTATTTGTTTTCCTCTTTTTTGACCTTCTTTCGAAATTCTTTAATGTATATTTTGAGATCTTCCTTTTAAGAAGTTGATTTAATCTTGCCACTTGCACTCATAAGTTTATCTTGCTTAGTTTCCTATGCCTTCATTCTTCTACTTTATTCTTCTTCCTAATTTTCTTCACCCCCTACCTGCACTTCTGCACACATAATGTGTTCTTGGAATGCAAGTGAAAATAACAAAACCTTTTAAAAGCTACCACTGAATCTCAAATAAACTAATAATTCTTATCTCTAGGCCATTCTCATCCTTGGAAGTACTATACAAAAGTAAACTTAATGCTCTATTTTAATGCACTCACTGAAGCAAAAAGGAGTGACGTGTTAGAGATGGCAGGACTCTCCAATATGTGCATCTTCATCATTTTGCAATGGAGAGCCTGAAAACAAGAGGGTAAAAGTGCTTCACCTAAGGTCATAAGGTAACTAAGTATCAGAGGCAAAGCCAGGTCATGGATAGCTCCCCTGAATTAACCTCACTCACTTTCCCCAACTTCAGCACTGCTCTCATGAATTTTTATTGTTTCTAATCTGTGGCCAGCTAGAACATACCTTACTTAGAAACACACGCTATGTAATGTATTCCTTACTTATTCAACATGGAAATGGGAAAGCAATCAGGGGTTTTATTAAGAAAGCTATTTCTTCCTTTGGATCCAGAGACAAGTCAAACATAAGAAAATGTCATTGTGACTAGGGTCCCAGAGGAGCTGGCCCTGCCTAACCGCATCATAGGCTTAACACAGATTTGACAACTGCGGTCATAATTTTATCAAGAGATGCTCTATTTCTACGTTGCCCAGAGCATCTCCTTCGATTTAATCACTTATAAAACTCCATGGCTTCTGCTAGAATGGATGATAAATTGATTCTATCCTCTGGTAGTTGGGAAGCACTAATCTTGTTTAGCTTTTGCTTGTGAGCATTACATGGAGTTGGTAAATGCACACAGACACACACACTAGATTTGGAACATATTTCTAAATGTGCAGGTGAATTGCCTTCACAAAACAGTTCATCTAATTATTTTTCAGTGGAAAATGAAAAAAAATTAATCAAAAAGCCAGGTTAGTAAATGTATTTAAACGCATTATGTCTTTTAAAGGTGATATGTTAAATATAAAGTGAAATAAATGTATTGCAGTGTAACTATTAAACACAAATCCTTTGAAATCCTGTCTGGTCACACGACATGCATCTTGGTCAGCGTAAACAGATCTGCCGCAGTCATATATATATGACAAAGTACTCCATCCTCCTGACTATCAGTTATTTGCATCTCATATTCAAGTCTCATCCCGTTCTCTTGAATCCTGTATCAACACTCTGATTTCATTAAAAAAATAATTTACTACAAAGTGTTTTGTAACCGAGTTTGGAAGATGATATTCTTTCTGCTTTCAGGAAAACTATTTTATTGTTACTTCTTAAAAATAGTTATCACTGAACATTTTCAAATCTTCTAGTTTTTTACTGTATACAAAGCATCATTTTGGCTAATATTGCCTAACTTAATGTTGTCCCATTCTGCATTGAATTGCATGGTGAATTTGGCAAATAAAATTGGGTAGATTTTTCAAAAGACTGTGTATTTTCACCTTATTCTCTCTACTTTTTCTCAATAATGACCTTATCAGTGTCTAGTTTTTAGCAGGAACTCACCCAGAGATGACAGATGACTTGGGATGGTAGATGGGGAGATAAGAGGAACAGTCCAAGGCTCTTTTAACTGCCTTTTATAACTCTTGCTCCTTATAGATTTTTTACACCTGGCTTTTTATTTCCTTCTCTTTCCCAGAAACCCCAACATATGTTTTCTGTTCCCTAATTATCTTCTTTCATCTCCTCTTAGGTTCCGTCTAGATCACTCCAGACAACACTGCCTAAACAGCAACAACAACAGAAAAACACACACAAACTTTTCCAAAACCTATCAAATTTTATTTTCAAACACTTAAAGTGATTTGAGACAGGACACAAATTTGACTTGAAAACAATGTATTCATTTTAGGGATTCACCACTATGGAGCTTCTGTTCCAAAGGATATTTCATTTTCTAGAACTTTTGAAACAATACTAACCACGAATAGCAAAAATGGGTCATCTGTCAGGAATAGATGTGACATCATTAAACAAAACCTAGAGATCGTTTTTGCTGTTCCTAAGATCAATTTGGACTTAATACATGTGTATAAACAGAAGTATATAGATGAAAAGAAAAATGCATAATATTCAAGCTTGATCTCAAACAGGGTTCATGGCAAGAGAAGTAAGTTAGAAAATGAGTGTTTCCTTTACCCCTTTATCTATAAGGGTTATTATTTAAGTATATCTGCCTGGTTTATACTTTTTGAAAAAAAAAATATACTTAGGTTACTCAGGTATTCATTATATCACAAATCTCATTTTGCCTTGTTTTGTTTACCCAGTAGCAACAAAAGCCTAGGAAGTATTTGTAGACTAACCACTTCAGATGAAACCTCTGTAAGATGAGGCAAACGTGAGCCTTTGCAGCCACCACCGGCAAGTGTTTCGTTTTGGTAAGTGTTCTTCCTCTCCGAAGGCACGTTGTGATAGAACCAGAGCACACACACCTATCTGCAGAGATGAAGCCGTGAATCTCGCGTGCGCTTATCTGCTTTAGGGCTGCTTACAAAGAATTCTGCCCAAGGAGCTGGATTCGCACCTATTTCAGGAAGATGTGAAAACATTTACAAATTTATGTTTAGAATAGACAACTCAAAGGAAGAAGGAAAGATCCATGATCAAACTCCAAATTTTTAGAGTAGGGTAGATTAATTCATGAGGCCAAACCTAAATAAAATAGTTTGCCAAAGACATTCATGTGAGCAAGACGAAAGTAAGGATGAGCACAGCATTTGCCAAGGGACAGTTGATTTGTCAAGAAGTTCTCTTTTTATGTTGTGGATACCATAGAGGTTACTCGTGCCTTCTCTCTGTCTGTCTGTCTGTCCATCTGTCTTTTCTATATGTATTTGTCTTAGCAAACATTTCCAGTTGACAGTGGCCATTGTGTTGTACAAAGATGAAAACTAGCAAGACACATTGTTTTTGTTTTGGTACCAGCCACCCATATTCCAATCCCCATGCTGCCAAGACAGCATGTCTCTTAGGTACAGAGAACCATAGCAGTTGTACCCCTCAGAAATCCTTCTTGAAGTCGAGAAAAAAGACAATATGCTTCTGCTACTTTTCTAACAGTCATTGCCAATTTTGCATCTTCACATCCTTAGATTACGGATTCAGAGTTTCAATGCAGTATCATTTTGGTTCTGTTTAGATAGAACATTCCAATAGCAGACACGTAATCAAAGAAGACAACCCCCTTTCTTTGAAAATTGTGAGAAATTTGGTTTCAGGGAGTAGGCTAAGTCTGACTACACAATTTCTAATTCACAGTACAAAGCTGATATTGTCTTTATTTCCTTTGTATCCACAGGTAAGAGGCATTAGTTCCATTTCGGCTTCTGAATCCATAGAAGATTCACTTAGCAACATGGGGTTTCTAAGCAGGAGGGAAGCCAAACGCATAGGAAGGTTCTTATGCAGGCCTGACCTCCTCTCCAGCAGCCTCCTCAAATGACTGAAGTGAATGAGCCTTTCATGTACAACCTCGTCCTAGTCACTGTTACTTATCCCTTAGGGTGTTAATCTGTTAGCACCGCAGCTCAGATGTGAATTTTAAAACATGCTAATCTGAGCTGAAAAAGCCCCCTTGAGGAAAAAAATGAAATATATTAAAGGAAAAGAAGCTCACTTTCTGATTTCTCCTGACTTTGGGATCATTTTTTTTCTTAAAAAGGAAGAAAAAAATGCACATTTCCCATGAGCATCTTTGTGTTATCATGTAAGAGAAATTAACAGAACCTAACCCCCCAAAGCTCGCATAGGTGGGTTAAAAGGGGCTGTCACAAGATTCCATTCTGTGATGAAATTCCACGTCCTGAATGCCACTCATAAACCTTCTTGTATATAGAATCATTTTAGCTGTACATTAAGAATTTATTTTCATATAAAGTCCTTATAATTTCCCCTATTTGGGTTTTTCTTGCTTTGCAGAAATCCACATGCTCTTATTCATATCATATGCTCTCTAGACACAACAAAAGTTTAAATGAGTGAGAGAAATAAAAAGCACATTTGTACATAAATGCCTACAAATAAACATGCCATACTTTTCCATTGGGATAATTACACAGTTCGCTTAGACTTTAGACAGACAAGCCACCATCACAGAATGAGAGAAATTTCTCTCTTTCACCACTAGTAGGTACTACATCCCCAAGACAGATATACAGAACCTTAACCGCTATCGTTGAAACCCCTTATTTCAAAGCGGATACAGAGGTCCAGTAAAATTCTAGAGTGAGTTTGGTAATGTAAAGAGTATTCTAAGATGAAAATCTATACTTACCTAAAGTGATCAGTTCATAATTAAAAGTACTTAGACAATATTCTAAGTGCAAAGAGTCTTTCATCTTAGTATTTTCCTATTGGCTAATAGGGAACCTTACATATAACATAGTAGGGGTTCCATAGATATAATTTTTAAATTGAATTCTGCACTTACATGTCTTTTTATACCTACTTCATTCAACAACACTTACCGCTCTTTACTTAAAACTTAGTGTCCCAATAAGACGCCCTGGTCACTTTATCTAAACCCCTACCTTTAACACTTCATATCTCTTTTCTGTGAATTTTTTTTCCCTTATGCACTTACCACTATCATATTCTATATTTTTCTTGTTTACTTATCTTGTTTATTGCCTCTTGCCCTGTTTAGAATATAAGCTTCATGAGGGCAGACATGTTTGTTTTATTCACTGCTGTGTATTTCCCCTAGAGCTTAGGACAGTGCCTGTCCTATAGCAGATGTTCAATCAATATTAGTCGAATGAAAAAAAAAATGATTATTGAAACCTGTGAGGTGTCACACAGAGTGCTGATACATGGATAAAGTACAAAAAAACAATTTATCCTACATTATTTCACATTGACTGTACATAATATTACAGCTGTGAGAGCAATAAGAAAAAAGTTCAATTTTCATTAGGTAAGTTAAAATTGAATTATTTCCTTTTTGAAGGCTTCTTTCCAACAAAACACTTTAACATTATCAAAGGAGAAAGAAGGTCCTGAAGGCAAGGATGAGATGCTAGAGGGTTTTGAGCTAAGAACTGCTCAAGTAATGAACTGTTAGTAGTAGTTAAAAGGCAGATCTGGGGAAATGGCCCCAAAGCTAATGAGAGATAGACAGCAACTTAAGAAATTTCAAATAGATGTGGCTTCAGTCCCCTCTTCTGTGTGGTGCATAGCTGCTGGAAATTAAATATCTAAAGTTTCCATGGCCTAGTAAGACTTCACTCTGGAAAACTTTTATGATTCTAAAACATGCTAAAAAAAAACCCGTATCATTTTAGGGAGTTTTATTAAGCAGCTGTATACATGGTTGACTGAAGAAAATGAAGATAGGAGGACCAGGTAGGAAGACTTCCTGGTAGCGTAGTCCTCTACCAAAGTAGAGGATTTGGTTTTAAAATGATTACATATCCTGGACATCCCATCAGAGACCTGATTTAACATCATTTTACTCTTTTGAATAAAAGTGATTTATTCCATATCTAAATTAGTCTGATGTAATGATATTCCTTTATAATTTTTCAATAATATATACACACATTTAAGTAAAAGGAAGAAAGGAAAGGAGAGATAGAGAAAAAGAATGAAGAAAAGGAAGGAGACAAGTAAAGATTGGGGGCTGGCCAGAATGCATAGTGGTTGAGTTCACTCGCTCAGTTTCAGCAGCCTGGGGTTCGTGGGTTTGGATCCTGGGCACAGACTTGTGTATCACTCAGTAAGCCACGCTGTGGTGGCATCCCACATAGAGGAATTAGAAGAAGGACTTGCAACTAGGATAAATAACTATGTCCTGGGGCTTTGGGGAGAAAAAGAGAAAACAAAAAGAGGAAGATTGGCAACAGACGTTAGCTCAGGTTCAATCTTAAAAAAATTTCTTTTTGAAAAAAAGAACGAGAGAAGAACAGTCTGCTGTAAATTCCTGCTGGAGACGGTGGCTGCGGAAATCCTGCATGTGTGAAAGAATTTGAAGACAGAAAGGACAATTCTAAGTCTGACTACAGGTGGAGAGACAGTTTGAGGGGAAGAAATCAAGGTGTGTTCCAAATTTTCAAAGCTAAAGAATTAACAAATTTGAAAGAAAGACAGCCATCTGGACAGTGGGCTAGATTTGGAGAAATGGTGATGTTTGGTCTTTAGCCATTGGTCTTTTGTTAACACCTCTCAAGATTGTTGAAAATCTCTGAACATTAACTTCGTGGTTCTATGAACCTTTAATGTCCCTTCAGATTTGTTTGGGTCTCTATCTCATGTCCACATCCCTGTTCACTCCACTCTGCTTGAAAGCAGGGCTGGCTCTAGGAAAGATTGTGAACTAAGCAGGTTGACTTGGGCCTCTTACATGCTTTCCCTTATTTCTGTCTTACCATCTTTTTTAAGTACCGAGTGCCCACTGACCTCACACCATTCACTGGTTGCCTCTTTCAATACATTGTCTCTACTTTGGTCCATTGCCTAAGGCTAGCCTCTCCAGATAGTGCCCAGACTTTATAGTGACCACATATTCTGAATTTTCTAGAACAGTCCTAATGTCAACCATCTTATTTTCTTGTCTCAGTTGGCTATTGGGAAAATAGTCACCAAGTCACTCCTCCTTTCTTTACTTTTCCCTCTCAAGCTTCTTTACTTTTCCCTCTCAAAAGTAACTTACCTTAACTATTTGTTAAATAAACCAAAGACATTTGCATTAAATTGTAAATCACTCTAGTAAGAGATAACCATAGCTGTCTTAGGAGGGCATTGTACTCTCCCATTTTAAAATAAAACCTTGTTAACAAAAACATATATATTTGCAATGATTTCATTTCTTAGAAAAGATTTTTGCTTATACGTACTTTCAGGAATTCTTTAACTTTCCCCCCTCAGCTACTCTCTTTACTTATAAATAAATCCAAACATGGCTGTTAGGATAAACTGAGCATTAGTATAAAATTTCTAATAAAATTAAGTATTAATCGTTTGGCATTGAGATAAATTAGCGCTTACATTCTAGTCTATCATAATCAGCTTCAGTTACCTTCTAATATGGGGGAAATGAATCAATGACTTATTTCAATGAGACCATGGTTTATATGTATTGCTATTAAATTGAATAGGTTGTGAGTACTAGCATATCTCATTCTCTAAAGAAAAATATTATTCTAAGTTTAAAAATATCGTTTTGGCAATGCACACATGATAGAGACATCTGAAAGCCCCTCCATTTTTATCTGCAAGAAAATTGTGTTAAATTCAAGTCACAGTGAGCAGTTACAGTACAGCTGGAAAGATGTAATATTTTCTTAGAGAAAATGCTTGGCGTCTAGGTGAGGGGAATACATAGAGGAGAATACTTAGGAAGGCAGAACAGATGTGGAAAAGTGAGACAGGAGCTTTCGATTCTCTGAGGCTTGATGCACAGTCCCATCTGTCAAGCACCTCTCTTGGCGCTCCCAAAAGAATCATGCCTCCAGCTTTCCAGACTGTCCTGGCAATTAAACGTGTTCCGAGACCTGTCACATTTATCACTGTAAACTCCCCACAACAGGCTTCCCCCTCGACTCTGATTTTCCATGATCTCTATGATCTCGCTGACAAGCTAATGGCTGCTGGTGACCTTACAGACCCACCTAGGGTTTCTCCAAATGAAGTTAACACCATGGCAGCCAGACTTCACAACATTTCCCTTCTTCCAGACTACAGAACCCAAAAGAGGAGGTGGAAGGTGCCTGGGTCCCGAACCCACTTTGTAGCACTATACCAACCCTAGGAAGGTTATCTCCAAACTTCTTACAGGTTAGAGAGAGACAGGTTCTTCTCTTGTTTACGGCTGCTGTGGTTTGGCTTTTTTTACGTAGTGACCTTAACACTAACTGATACAAAGAAAAACACAGCACCTTAAATCTGAAAGACATATTTTTCATGAAGATTAAAATCTATTTAATTATATAGCATTATATACCCTATATCAATTATTTAAAAGGCATGTAAGCTTCATGGGTCTTTCATACCAGGAAACAGTATATGTTTAGGAATCGGATCAATGGGGTAAAATCCCAGCCCTGCCGCCTCCCACTAAGTGTATGGCATGAGAAGGTTGCTTCAGCTCGAATTTTACCTTCCTCATCTCTAAATTGGTATAGTTCTCTGCATTTCTTAGACTTACTGTGAACATTCAGTGGGACAGAATTCTGGACACACAGGACACATCATAGAGGATTAATGCACCTCACGTCCTCCCTTCTGGTCTGCCTGCCATGTCATCCCCCAGGAAGCAGGGGGTTAATAAAGGCTGTTAGATGATGGTGATGCTGATTTTTCTTTCCTCTGTTTCATTTTTTTAAACATCACCACACTGTACCTTCCAGCATTGCAAAAAGATTAGCAATTAGCAGTTATTTTCTCATTTTTGCCATATCTTTTAAAGATCATGAAAGCCTAAAGTCACTAAAAGAGGATAATTACTACCATTTGTAAGGTCACCTGGCAAAATCAGAAAAAACTCTCTCTCTGTCTCATACATACACAAAATTATTATAATGCTATTAATAAGACCTTTTTCTCTTTTGCCATTGTATTCTTGCCTACATGATCAATTTCTACAGCACTTTGTGGTTTTTAGACCAAAAGTAAAGAAAATAGGAAATGACTGGATAAACAACTGCACCTTAAAAATAAGAATATGAAAGTTCTGGGGGAAATGCAATGGTCTAGCTTGCAGACTGAAGAATCATTAACAAGGATCAAGACGAAATGTGTTATAACTAATCTCCATCTATGAGGTGTAGAAATAAGAGCACCTTAGCTCTTAACACAGGATCTGCCTCCTAAAAGCCAAAATAAGTTTGGTTCCAAAGCAAGCATATGTATATATTTTTTACTGAGAGTTTCAGAGAAATATTTTTTGAGTACAATGTCTTTTTTGTCCACTGTACTGTCATTCTTATGAAAAGGATTTAACCACTCTATTTGAATATATAAAATGTCATATACCATATGAAAAAGGCTGTCTACTAGAAGAAACAGAGTGAATATTTTGTTATCCTGCAAATCTGATGAATGTAAAACTGAAAATTCCAAGACAAACATCCACATGCACACAAAGGATGTAAATCCTAAAAGCTATTTATTTTATAACCCCTACAGTTTCAGATAAAATCCAGTGTTTCCAATATGATATTTTCTAAATAACAATAAAGTTTTTTATGCCCCAAAAGTTCAGTAGCCTTATCAGGTGACTCCATTCGCTATCAGAGTGAACTCTGGCGAAGGCACTTATTCACTGAGATCTTTTTAATGCCACGTATGTGCTATCACGCTAGCATTTCATCTAACAATCATTATTCTTGGCCTGACAGCATTGCTCGCCCGTGTGCCAACCAAAACCTTTAAATAGACTGAGAAATACTCAGGTTCTGGGGGTGCACTCCAATGAGTATAAGGCAAAGATCTTTTAAGTACCCTATTCCTAGGGTCCATGCAGCCAACAGAAATTAGTTTTTAAAAGAAGATTTACATGGTAAATATATTTGCATTCTTGGAATAATCTATATAAACTAAATGAAAAAAAATGAAAATTCATATTGTGATCACAATTTTCAAAAATTCCAAATAACTAGGAAATAAAAACCACAGGCTTTAAAAGTAAGACCTGTTCTGGAAACCAGCTCTTTAGCTCTTCCCTCAGCCGTATTTATGAACTTATTCCTCCACCTGTCAAGTACTGTAATAATACCTATGTGCCAATATGCAGTAATGTATATTATTCACCACTCTGTGCTCAAATCTATTGTTTTTAAATTGTCAAGTGGCAAATGAAATGTACTGTATAAAAATATAATAAATGAAAAACATTTTCATAGTTTAGATATTTATGTCCATTAAATATAGTTTTACTAAAAGATGATTATTTCCTGACTATAGATCAGGAATGTTGTATCCTGTTATATCTGTTTCTTCAATTAAGATCTTTCTCATAAATCTGATGTTAAGAAAATATTTGTTGACTAAATTAAGACAAATGAGGTACTTGTGTGTGTGTATATATATATATATATATATATATACACTTTTCCTTCTATAAGCATGTATATATACCACAGAAAGTCATAAATATCCAAATTGTATACGTAAACATTTATATGCATATACAAAATTTATATTTTCTTCACAAGCACTTTACTATCCCGTGAGTCCCTTTTCCATTTTAAAAAATTTTTCATGAGTATTTTTTTTTCATTCTTAGTCTTTAGCTCCTCCATATAGATCTCAGAATCTGCCATTAATTTCCAATGAGCATCCACTAGAATCTGTGAGTGTTGCATTGGCTGACCCTTAATCTCTTTTTTTCTCTCTCTTATGTGTTTTTAAGTTATTACCATATTTTTATTTTTGATTGTTATACTCATAATGAATAGAGCTTTATATCTGAGCATTCTTTGAAGTTTGGATTCAATGTGCTTTCCTCCAGAGAAGATTTGTGTTGCTTCTGACAGGCTTCTGAGGGCACTATCCATCTGGGACACTTCACAATAAATTCCTAGCTCAGTTTCCCCCTCTATTCAAAGTCAAGGTCAAGTAAAGTAGTGCACTTATCCTGCTCTGAAAGATACGCACCCCCCCACCCCCACCACTTCTACTTTTGCTGATGATGTGGTCCATTGGATCTTAGCTATATTTAAGAGTTGAACCCAAGTCAAGAATGACTAAAATTAGAATACAGTATTAGCACAAAAAGCTAAGAATAATTTACTTCATAAATCTGTTACTCCAAGCAAAAGTAAAAACTGCTGCGTATATTTTTCTGCAGTGCTTAAATCTCCCAGTAGAATCTGAATAATGGTTGAAAATAACAACCATAATAATTACAGTGATGATGAGGGAAAAGAACACATTTACTGAGCAATTACTATGTCCTGGAAATTGTGCAAAGTGCTTTACAGTATTACCTTATTCAGTTTTCAAAAAACACTATGCAGTAGAAGGTTTTATTATCTCCTTTTTACAGCTGAGGAAATGGAAGATGAAAGCCAGTGAGTAACCTGCCAAAGGTCACGTAAGTGGTTGATGTGGCATTAAACTCCAGATCTGTCTGATGTCAGAGCCACTACACTGTCCTGTTTTGGAAAATATGTTCTATGTCTGCGGCTATCACCAAAACATTTCTCCAACTGTCCAAAGATATCTCCAAAGAATAGACAAAAAGTAAAGATACTTGACTAGGACTGGTTAGCAAGAACTAAAGAAGGAAAGATAGTTGGAAGGAAAGAAGGAAAGATATTGGGAGAGACAGTAAATTGACCCACAGAACACCTATTTCTATTGCCAGAATATTAACAGATACATTTACCTAGTTGAAAGAATTCATCAATTTTTTACAGCAAGTGTTTACTACTGACTGAGAGTTTCTGCTTGGGCCACTCACCCTGGGTAGATACTGGTGGTGTTGCTAGATTTCTAAGGTCTAGTCTCTGGCTTCAAGATTTCAAAAATTCATTTCATTCATATACTCAGTTTCTGACAAATTACGTCACAATCACAAAAATTGTGAAACCACTAGTGATTGTTTAATTGCTGGTGAGACTTTGCATTCTGGAACCTGAGACACAGAATGGCTACCAAGGAGCACAGTCCTTGTGAACAACTCAGTCTAGAAGACGAAGTTCTTCATGGGTGCAGAGTCAGAACAGAAGCACAATATTCTTTGTTCGTATATATATTTTTAAGGTTATGGTAACCTATTAAAATCATATCTATCTTTCTAAAGACATGGGACTGGCTACCTACAATTAAATCACTCTCTCTCTTGCTAACAAATTCTTCTTATTGCCTTTCTTCTAGTCTCCAAACTTATTTCTATTCCTTTATTTATATTTTTTTGCAAATTTACCCTTCTGTATTTTATAGTTCCCAATTATATTACATTTATCTATTTTGTCAATTATTTTTGCATATTTCAGCTTAGAAAGCAGAACTTGTTTCTATAAGATTTTTGCTGTGAGTGGATTCATGTCACCTCAAATCCTAGAGGGGTGGCACTTGGATGGACACAATTTTCTTGCCTAAAATTTTGGGAGGCATTATTTCTACCCACTTATGTGCGTTCCTCTAAAAATGCTTAATTTAAAACAATTTTCATTTTTAGTTTGTAGTTAATTGTTGACTCTATGCTTATAAAGTTTATAAAATTATTTATTTATTTTTTTTTTTGAGGAAGATTAGCCCTGAGCTAACTACTGCCAATCCTCCTGTTTTTGCTGAGGAAGACTGGCCCTGAGCTAATATCCATGCCCGTCTTCCTCTACTTTATATGTGGGACACCTACCACAGCATGGCTTTTGCCAAGCGGTGCCACGTCCACACCCAGGATCTGAACTGGCGAACCCCAGGCCACCCAGAAGTGGAACGTGCCCACTTAACCGCTGTGCCACTGGGCTGGCCTCAAAAATTCTTTATTTATAAAGATGATAAATTTAATTGCTTATCAATTAATTGTTGATTTTATGCTTACACACTAAGAAACTCTGACATGGAAAGGGTACTTCTCTTTTTCTCTTTACACTCCTTGGCATGAGAATAATTTTATTTATCATGTCACTATGTTATTTTCACAATAAAACAACTGTTTTACATTTAGAAAACTGTCATAAATTTATGTGATATAGCTAATTTGAAATACACCTAAATCACACAGTTTTCCGGAATGAATATTTATTGGTGAACAGAATTTTAAAAATAGAAATGCTAAAATACAGAACTACCTCTATTAAACCTTTTTCCTGATGAATTTCTGGGATGTGTTTACAGAACAACAGAGCAACTGATAGATAACTCATCTTTATAGAGCATCTGTTGCCACAGTAATAGGAATGTGACATCTTTCCAAGGGAAGGTTTTGTTCTAAAAACAATAATGAGTAACATCCTGCAGCTTCCATTCAAAAATGAAGGTGAGTAGGTGGTCTGGTCTCCTAGGAACAGACGGGAGAGTAGAATTCTGAGAGTCGCATCAAGGTGCTTCTCCCCGTCAGATCCTATCGCTTGCTATTCAGAGAGAAACTTTTTTAGTGTATAGAAGTTCCTACTCATGGTTTTCCTGCTGGAATATTAAATAAGCAAAGTAACAAAGATTGTTTTTGAGCAAAGAATAAGAAAGGAATGAAGGTACCTTCAACAAACTGTCCTTTTTGTTATGGCAATTACAAAGAGAAGGACCCCATCTTTAATGTGTCATATAACTATATTAACTCAAAACAGACAACTTTAAACTGAAACACGCTAATAGAAACCTTCCCCAAATGACCCAAACTCCCCAAACTTTTACCTTGCAAGTGTCCCTAAGTCATCCATTGACACTCTGACTATTATCTATTCATTACTGTTGTTTAATATTTGCTGGGCACATAGTGGCCGGAGCATAATATTGTTCTAGGTGGTGAGGGTCGGCAGAGAGTGGCACAGGCAGAAGTCCTTCGCAAAGACTAGGAACATTACGTGGTGGCTGTTAAACGTGGTACTTAGATGATTCGTTGGGGTGAAGAGTTGAAAATTACTATCTCTCCATCTTTGGGGCTAATACCTACCGAAATCTCGGGCCAAGGCCTGTTACTGAAGGGAGGAGCCAAATCCAAGGCTGGCTCAGAGGATGTTTCTATCCAGGAGGCAAACCCGTTAAACCGACTTAGAACTTCATTAGAGCTGTGCAGTATTGAGCACCCTCTGCTGGGTTTTTATTCTTTCTTCCCACATTCCTTTCTCCCTGCCCTGTCTTTGCTTCTCTCATTCCTCCTGACTTCTCTTTTCTTTTTGTCTTTCCGCTCTCAATTTGAATTTCTCCTTTACTCTTCTCCCAGCCTTGGGATGATCCTTAGGAGAATCAGCTGATGAGACATGAATGAGGAAAGAAAACCTCCACATTTGGAATAAATCTCCATACTCTGCCATAAAACTGCTTCAAAACAGTTTCTCACCTGTGATGTTTTTCCCCTGTAACTCCTAAAACAAATCCTCTCTCTAGGGTTACAAAACAGTAGAAGTCAACTTCTCTTCCCATGTGAGCTTTCCGGTGCTTTAACCTTCAGAGTTTATTGTGTATTAGGATGGGCCTGTGTGTTTGCGGGTGAGGGGGAGACACAGGCACAATCCCTCAGGACCCGCTGCACCTCGGGCAGTGTGTGGGCTGTGTGTTACTCACCCTGCTCCTCATCTCATTTAAGCCTGACAGCAACCATCGAACTCAGCTACTATTGTCTCCATCGTAGAAGTAAAGACTCAAAAACCTAAGTAATCTGTGTGCGAGCACATGGTCTCTAAGAGATGAACTTTTTCTAGTATAAATTAACTGAAGTCTAGTATAAAGTAATTAAATTATAAATTTTTAGTATAGAACTTGGAAGACAGTGTGTTTGTATGTGTGCGTATGAGGTTGCTGAAGGAGAAGAATGATACTGGAATCTTTGAATGGGGGAAGTGTAAGTGTAATTACTAAGTAATAGTTAAATAAAAAATGATTAAGATGAATACAAAACATCTCCACATATAATGTAAAAAATCACACAACAATATAGATTTCTTTTTTATAGTAAATCTCTCTGCCAGAGACTCAGAAATCATTTAGCAAGCTTAACATTTCATCACCAACTTAAAAATAAAATATATAGAATGGACTCCTCCATGGGACAAATAATAAAATTATCCTAGTAACATATTTGCAAAGCAGTTAGTTTTCACAGTCATTGCGTATATATAAAATATACATGTATTTTATATAATATATAAATTATAATATGGATAAATTCTCTCTATATAATCTACATTGGTTTCGTTTCCTTTAAAAATCTATGTACACAAATATTACTCTGCAAACTGAGGTTCTGAGTGATAAATTCACTTCCTCTATTTCATATGACCAGCTAATGGTCCAGCTGACACTAAAACCTGGATTCTCTGATATCTGAACTACTGCTCATTGTCTCATAGCAAACGTGATCACATTAACTAATTGAAAACTCTTTCCTGTGCTATGATTATAATTACTGCCTTATATTTCTCATGAAAAAAATACCTCTTTACTCAAAGATTTTGGGAGAATAAATAGTTCATGCAGGGCAATAACATAGCAAATCTTACATTTTAAAAACATTTTGAAGTAGGAAAACTTTCTAAAATGGTACCCATATTTAGTTTTATTCTTTACATTTGCTTAAGATTGATGGAAAACTATTGAAAGCAGCAGTGTTTGTGGGGCCATGGTCCATACAGCATATCTATGAACAGCACACACATTTCTCACTGGCCTACTCTCTGAGTCATTTACCAACAAAATTACATGATGAGAGTTTTTTACCTGAGGTTGTATTTAATACGACAAATTCAATTTTTCTTCTTTAAACTATGCTGATATCTAAATTAGATTAGATATCAGGTTAGATTAGGTTCTTCACAGTTAGTCTTATTTGTATTTCAAAAGAGCCAAATCAATTTACTCTTAATCCAGTCATTTCAAAAAAGGTTATCTTTAGTCTAGGTAGGTTTATCGTATGCACTCTAGTAGACATTTTAGTGAAAGCGGACATGAAAACAAACATTTCTCTACCTATAACTATACTCTCAATTCATATAAAAAATCCTTCCTTCCCTTAAAATTAAAAAATAATGATAATAATTACAATCAAACAAAAAAAGAGAAAAGGGAATCAAATCTATCTTTTTGAGAAAATAAATACCAGGAGTTAGGCTGCTTTTATTTCCATAGCTGCTATGAATTTTGTAGTATCTTCAAAAGCCTTAAGCTTGGACAAACAAGTATATAATTTTTCTTTTGTTGAAATTTTGGATATAAAATGGAATTGCAAATGAATATGAAATACTACAAGATTCCATGGGTGAATGTTGTAATTACTTGGCAATAGACACTGGAAACCTATTCTAAATCCATTCTTATATCTGAAGAAGAATAAACTTACAATTATACTCAAAGGCAACGGAAAAGGAAACAAAAAAAGGTGAAAGCGATAATTTTGCTTTATCTGAAACTAGTAACAATGCCCAGATTTGTATCCTGAAGAGCAGAAACCCTCATGTGAAACAACTTTCAGTGAGAGCTGGTTCACACTTTTTGGTCTCAATTACTATCTATAAAAAGATGGTTTCCTAATCAATAGCTATTCACTTGACATGTCATTTAGGCTGCATTTCAATTTAGAGTGCCTTTAGGATATTTTAAGTTTCCTAACCTAAAAAACACAAATTTAGTTGAAAATTAAATCTTCATTCTTTGAGACTTCTACTTTTCAAATCCGCTGTCAATCTGTGACAATATCATTAGCTCAAACTCCCTGGCCAGAAATACATGTGATATTTTGGGATATTGGGAGGAGTCGAAGTATGATCAAATACTGTCAGTTATTCATTTGCCATCATCTCAGATATACTCATTCTTTTCCATTTTTCGTGTCACCATTGTGATATAGGCTCTTGTCACTTCCTAGTTAGTTGACTACAACTGCTTCCCATTGATATCCTGTCTATCAATCACAGTGTCCCAAATTTAGGCTGCATACCATTCACTGTTAGAATAATCATGTTCAAACTTCAATTTAATCATTACACCATCCCGTCCAAAACCATCTAATTGCTGGCCCTACCTCCTACAAACTATTTCACAAAGCCTGGTCTTTACAGACAGACTTTTTCAGTCTAAATTTACCTCCCCCTATTCCCCAATGAGAACACCTTCATTCATTTAAACCGTAATCTTAAGAAGTGCTGTAATAAATTTTAATGCTGAACTTTCTTCTTCCAGGTTCAGACCGCCTTCTTTCCTCTGCTCTATCAATTTACATACTCTTCTCTCCTTAAGATGCAAAGTCCATCTCTGCCATGAAGCTTCTTCTGACTCGGTGCCAGGTGAACCAACGGATCGTAAGCTCCCAGCAAGCTAAGAACAGCTAGAAAGTGTTTCTAGTAGTATCGCCTCATCATGTAAATTTGTTATCCAAAAGTTCAAAACGCTTCAAAGATATGCTTTTTATACATTTAGTCTGCAGAAAAATAAATCATATGTACGTGTATGTATGGATGTACATATGGGTATGTATATATGTGTGCACGTGTATTTCAGGACAATGATAGGACCGTAGAATGTTAGGGTCAGAAAGACACCCATATATTCGCACATCCATAATATTACAGGTTAGGAATCTAAGCCCCAGAGACTGGAAGGGACTTGCTCACGTCTACACTTGTGGAAGTCGAGACTTGACCCAGCTCTCTGTTTACAGTGATGAATAGAGATAAGAAGCTGCATCAGATGAAGTAAGCTACTTCTACTAGACAAAAATGTCAATATCTTTCTTTCCTCAGTCCAGGTGATCCAGGTCTAGCTTTATTTTTCTTTTGCTTTATTAGTAATCCACTATTATTCTTATGAAAAATGCAATTAACATAAAAATAATTTAGATGCTCTTAGTCTAAAAAAGATAGGTTATTTTCGTTATTGAAACTAAGGTTGTGCTACTTTCAGATCGATCCATGATTTACAGCTCATATAAAATCAATAATGACTCTTAGCAATACAAGAGCGTTGTTGATAATGCTGGAAAGATAACAGTAGAGAATGTCATCCTCCTCAAGTGTTAAAGTCCCAATCATGCAGAAAAATATACAACATCCTCCCTCCCTCTTGAGGCAGATATATATAGGGATATATGAACAGAGGTAGATGGCAATAAAAATAATTTAAAATCCAGATGCAAACCATTCATTTGGAAAAACTTCTTAATAAATTGGGTTGTAGCCTCTTCCAAAAGCAAATATCCACAGTGCAAAATAAAGAAAATGAGACAAATACAAATACACTTCGGAACAGGAACAATACCTACACGCAAGCCCCCAAACATCCTGAAATATGCTATGCAAAAACATCCATTTAATACTCATGATCTCTAAATGCTCCATTTCAATCTTCATCCAAATCTTGGAGTCCATCTCATCCTAGGCTTCTGTACAGAGCAGAGAGAGTAACACTTGCCAACCAGGTTCCAGTAGTCCAAGCCACCCGTCCAGCCAACGAGGCCAGATTTTGATTGAAAGATGGATCCTAATAAAAATAAATGCTCATATTTGTACTATGGATACAATACTGAAATCTCTCTACAACACGGAAGAAACCATAATGTAAATATGAGTTTCAAGCTTGTTACTATTGGAAGAATAAAGCAGGGTGGGACAAACCTGAGGGACTGGGGAGGCCGGATCTCATTGCGAATGACTGAACTGAATCCAATAATGAAAAACACAAATAAAAAATAAATGGCCAAAATAGATACTTAGCATGTCAGAAAATCTATTAAATGCTTCAGACTTGAATAGTTTTAGTTGCAGTTGAAAAGAACATAAACTGAATAGAGGTCAATCATGATAAAAATAGTTTAAAATCAAGGAGAATTTATTGAGAAGAATTTCTTGAAGAAAACCCTAGTATCCACGAAAGAAAGATCAGAAGATTATTGTCCCGCAGGCAATTGAAAGATTGTTTCGAGCAAAATTCAGCCAAAACATCCAATGAAGTATTTAGTTTCTTGAAGGATCAGAAAACAGAAGAGCAGATACTTTTGAAGTCTTTATATTAGAGGAGAGAACACACAATAAAGAAAGAAAAGGAAGAAGGGAACGGGGGGAAGGCCCCACAACACAATGAGATGATTCAAGGACCTTTTACCTTTCTATACCTTCTCCCTAGAAATCACCTAATAAGACATGCCTGTCAGAACTTTTTACTTATTACCCATTGACCTCTTTCCATTCCTAGGCTTCTAGAGTTGTCTACGGGAAACTTGGGTGTTAACTGAAAGGAACTGAAGCCTTTTTTTCCTGACCTGGCCAGAGTGATCTCTCCTCACAGAGTCTGTAGACTTCCCTTGAGAGATGCTAGATGATGGATAACTCCCAAGAGGTGCTCTCAGCATATACCCCTCAGTCAAGACACTTTCCTTACTAACCTCCATTCACTCTGCCTTATCTGCTGGTGGCCACTTTTCCTAGAATGTCATCCAGCTGTGGTGAGCTTTCATTAAATTATAATAGTGCTTTGTACCATTCCCTTGGAATGAATCCCATATTTATGTCTAAGCAGAAATCTAAAGTCTAGGATAGGAGATGGGTGAGAATACTGTAGGCAAATAACATGCCTGATAATATGACAGAGCATTTCGTTTTGAGAAACTGATAGAAGTTCATTTCAATGGCAGAACGGCATGAGGCAAGGAGTGGTATTTGCCTGGAGGTGAAGGACACATGCTAAGAGGGGCTAACAAGTCACAGTGCCTGTCAAGGAATCAGTGACAGTTTCTCCCATCGGGATTTGAGTAATATGATCTGATACGCATTTTGGAACTCTAACTTTGAACTTGTATGTGGAGAACTGATGGGAGAGGCACAAGTGTTGCTGGAGCCAAGGTTCTCTTTATCTCTACTACCACCCCAGGAGATGGCCTGAGTGTGTGGTGACTAGGTTTATGCTCAAAATTTCTTTAAATCTCAAATGTTGAAAATTCCTGCAAAATATATATCCATTTCTCTCAATATGAATATAATTCTCCCCATCCTCTCTAAACACACAAATAACAACTGTGCAAATAATTCTGGATAGATGTGTTAAGTTTATCATTGGCTTCATTTCTCTATGCTCCATCGCTAATGTCATTAGGGCCCACTCTTCCCCATTTAAAATAAAAGGGTGTAAAATGATAATATATAAAGACTGATAATATTAAAAGGGGCTCTAAGCTGAAGGAGGAGCATCACAACCGCATTTGGTTGCCAAAGTATGATCTACTCAAACTAACCAGACTTTCAGCTAGACTGATTGACTTTTTAAAACATCAACTATGTGACCCAGAGAGGAGAATATCTTCATCTCTTTTGTAAAAAATACTTTTTCAATCCAAGAAAGATGCAAGAGAAAATATTTGAATTTGCTTATAAAGAATCTGTATTGTTTTAAAGTTTGGACACACGTTATATACATAGTTTTTTTCCCGTCTGTTTTTATATAACTCTTTTGCTTTCCAGTATTTATACTTATTTATTTTAGGTATATATGAGTGGTGGATCATAATAAATTTTTAGATTAATGGTGAACTAATAGTCTGAAACACAACTGATTAGAATGACTATGCTCTGATGCCTAGTGCTTATCCAGATGCAAAGTAAGTGTGTTGCTTTAAATTTGAGGCTGCATATTATGTTTGACTCAGAAATCAGTTATCTACTTAGAGAGCAATTTTCTACACTAGAAAAGATGTGATTTTTCTTTAAAACATGGAACATAATAGGTGTAATTATTTGGATGCAGGATATACAAAACTTCACTGTAAATGGTGCATAAATGTGGCCTCATTTTGTATTGACTTATGAGCCTTATATAGCACAGCCTTCCATATCCTCTGCATCAGGTATAAATATATTGATGTGGAACTGAATAGTCATATCTACCCATTGTGAAATAGAATGACCTGAAACACTACAGAACAGTGGCCTCTGTAACGGTGCATTTACACAATAAAGATAATGTAGGGATGTTAAATTGAGCTACATAAAATGTTTATAATATTTCTCCAAACCAGGACACCCATGAGAGCTTTTATTTTCACTACTTCAGGGTCATTTTCATCCAAACTAGCAAGTCCATTTTTAGATTCTTATGAAATCTGGGCAGCTGACAGAATCTTTTGGAATTTTATTTATTGAACTACCAAAGTTGGTCCTCACGTCCCACAATAAGTGATTCATGGACCCTAATTTCCGATCATTTGTTATCCACAGAATCCTTGCAATTCTCGATTATAGGTAATAGTCAACACTCACTCATAGGAATTAAAAGTCAATTCTCTGGATAATTAGAAATGTGTCTAAGCTATCTAAATAGCTCTTGTAAAAAGAATTTTATGTTAAATATATTTGCCTTTAATGACAAATTCAAACACATAATTTATCTTATAGAGATTTCATTTGCGCATTCACTGTTTATTGAATTTGCAAACATAAATTGAGTGACTACCATGCACAGGGCATTATGCTCGTGCAAGCCCACTTAACAGAAAGGAATAGTCTCTCAGAGTATCACGGCAAATGTCATGGAACCCACTACATTTTTGCCACCAGAAATATTTCCAGGTTTGACTAAACCCAGCAGCTCATCCACCATTGCTGATTCATAGCTGGGATGCATCATGGCACAGAAGCAGCAGTGTTCCAAGACCCAAAGTAACACAGTGCACACAGTCCAGTAAAGAGGATTTTAATCTATCTCAGGTGAGAAAATAAGACTTGTCTGAAACTCTGATTCAAGGGAGCGACTTCCATGTTGTAGACTATGTGGAACATACAGAGAAGGGCGATAGACAAGGCAGAGCAAAGAGCTCACCCGGAGAATGGTTTCACCAAATTCTCTAGTAAACAGGGATTAAGATATTTATCAGATCCACTCAGCACTGTATTTGTAGTTTGTTTTTAATATAACCAGGGTTTATGTAACTCTTTGGGAAATTATATGCAATTTTTGTCCCATTCCCAATCATCTTTTGGACTTTCTAATTTGGTAATTAACCAGATAAGTATAGTTGCAAACAGAAAAATGGTAACTGGGTCCGAGATTCTGAAAGCCAGGGTAGAGAGACTTTTTAGGGAATTCTGCCTCAGCAGGGTTTATTCCTATCTGGCTGTACTGCTTAGTAAAATAGATACTTTGGATTCAAATAATAAAATAAAATGTGGCAATTAGGGAGATAGCAAGAAATTCAACCAAGGAGAATTAGGAAAAATCATTCAGGGAAAAAGAGGTAATATTTGGGCAAGGTGTCTGCCAGGTAGAGAAAGGAGAGAGGGACAAGTGAGGTGGTGGGACTAGTGTGTTCTAACCCTTTTTCTGGTGGAAGATGTTTGTTTCTCTGCCCTTCAGTAATAATGCTTAACTTTTCAGTTGTATTATTACTTCTCCTTGTGAGCTCACCTTCTAACACCTTGAAACTTCCAATGCCTTGGTAACAAAAACTAAATGAAGAATAATATACACTAATTTCACATATATAAATTTCAAAAATATGCAAGAGAAAAATGACGTTTACAAATATGAATACGTGTTTAAACCTATAAAGGAAAACAAGAGGGTGGTAAATTTAAAGACCAATCAAGAGAGTGGTTGCTTTGGGATGAGTGGGAAGGATGTGGAATGAGAAAGAGTAGGCATGGGGTTTCAGAGGAAATAGTTGTATTTTAATCCTTAAATTGGTGAGTGGCATCACTTTTTATACTTTAAACGTTGTCTCAGGTTGGGTTCTTTGGGAAGCAGACTCTGAGATGGAGTTAGCATGCAGGATGTAAGTCCATTCCCTTTGGGATCAACATCTGTGAAAGGGAGAGGAAGGAAGCAGGACTGGGCGGAGGGAGAAGGCCAGCTGTGATGCAGGCCTGCCGTGCTCAGCCAAACTCACGGGGAGCTCCAAAGCTGAACTGTCAGAGTTGTCCCATGGTATCCAGAAATGGCTAGGCCTTCTATCCTGCCTCGTCATCATCCGATGTGAGCCATCCCCAGAAAGTCACACTCCCCTGCAACTGAGGCTACTTCTGAAGGGGCTGACAGCTGAAGGCCGTCCACCTACAGCATTTCCAGCAGCTGGGGCAGCAGGTCCTTCCTTGAAGGGCGATCTGGAAGGTGCATAGGGCTTTGAAGTAACACAATAGTTCAGAAAACGTATTTTTAAAATAACCTCAACTTTTCAGTGTACTGTTTTGTCGACGAAAATAATCCATAATCAATCTATAAATGAAAATTTGGGAGAGTTTATTCTGAGCTAAAATGTGAGGACCATGGCCCGGGGCCTTTCTTCCCGAAGGAAGAAAGGGCACCAAAGAAGTGTGGTATACAGAGTGGTTATATATCCTCAAAGAGGATATTTCACATATTATTGAAATGTCCCTCTTACAATAGTCACAAGATTGCCCTGTCGGCACAGCGTTTGATGGACACAGCAGGTAGTGGGTCTGCTATCTCAGTGGGTGCAGCAGGAGGCAAGTCTATTGTCTGGAGCCGGGTGGTCACAGGTGAGCGTGGCAATCAGTTCCTAGCCTAAGGAAAGATGCTTAATCCTTGAGGAAATGCCAACGTTGGGAGGGGGAGGGAAGTTGCACCTTTATCTCAAGGGCCTTTGTTCTTGCCATAGGGAATGTCTAAAGCAGATATACAATGCATGCTCAATGGCCACGGTCAGGCCCTTTTGGAAAAACAAGGTCAGGCCGAATTAGGTTTACACCAAATGGCTTCCTCATATTCTCCAAGATATCCTATTGCTTGCCATTTCTATTTGTCAGTTTTTAGAGTCTGATCATTTTTCCACTTGAAATCAAAGAAAACATATATTCGAGACAGTAGGCTGTCTTTTTTTCTCCCACAGTATGCTCTTTTTCTCCCACAGTTTTTCAATGAAAACACACTTTCAAGTTCTTTCCGTACCCTGGGACATATTGTCAGGTTCTAGAGACTGATTTCATTTAGTTTGGCTGTGCAATCTCTTATATTTTGCTTCACCTATTTCCATCTATAATCTCCATCTTGCCATGCTATTTAAACTCCCTACAGTTTCCCAACTATTTCTTCTCGCTGAAGAAGCTGGAAGCCAAAGATGAATCAGTGTTGGCCTTTCTTTTTCAGTTGTAATTTAGCATCTCACAAACTTTCCCAAGCAGGGGGCTTATTTCTTCTTTGCTATTCTGTTGTAAAAACTGTGTGTTTAACATTTTTTCATGAACCTCAGCACAACAGTAGGACTAATTCCTACTGATATTTATCAGATTGAGCTTCATTTTATAGTGCCTTGACATGTCCCAGCTACTCATTAGACTGGGTTAAACACCTCCTCTAGATCCTTGCCACTTCTGGCATGGCCCCTATCGTGGTCTTTAGCACGCTGTGCTATCATCATCAGTTTTCTTGTCTGTGTGCGAGACTGAGACAATTTTGATATGCTTCTATTTTATGCTAAATGTCTAGACATCCTCTACCCTTTGCCCCCAAAATCTTTCTCTATGCCTGGGATTAAGATTTCTTTTTTTGTCTAGTTTTCTTTTTTCTTTTAAAAGAATCATTTTAGAGATTAAATTGGAGAATACAAATGCCCATTCTTCCTGAAATTGTTTATTTTACCTCTTACATATCTTTCCTCCAAAATAAAAAGAAAATGTCTGTTAAATCAATCACCAGATATGTTTTTGATCAATTATTACATTGAAATCACTTCCACCACACTGCTCCAAAGTATTATTCAATACTTCAATAATATGAGGGCTTATATTTGTATAAATTTATAAATCTGTGCTAAATAATTAATAATTTGCTCTAGCTTTATGTGAACTACAGATTCTCATGAATCAAAGTTGTTTGAATTAATTGTGTCTCACTTGAGATTCAAAGAACTTGTCTGATGTTCACTTTGGATTTATTTAAATACTTATTTCTCAAGGAAACTCAATAATTATAACACAGGAAATTAACATCCTTTGAAATATATTCTTATCCTTCTTGGCAGAAAATAAAAACACTCCAAAGCTATTTAATCTAAAGATGCACTTTCTTTAAAATTGCCCAAATTATTTCCTGTAGAGCTTATTGAACAGGCTGTTGCAAGAGATGGATGGACAGTCTGGGAAAGATGCAGAATGATCAATTGAAATGACAACCACATTTAACTTTATCAGAAATGACCTGAAAACCCATTAACCACAGTCATCTTCTGCATCAGCCTGTGTAATAGTGCTTTTAATGAAAGAGACAAGCATAACTTAACTAATTACTGGGAGACACTGAAATCAGTCATGTCAATGACTCCATCACACATACTCTCGTGGTTTTTCTCCTAGTTTTTCTTAAAGACAAAATAATTATCAGAAAATTCTGCATGTTCAAAAATAGCAGACCAGATGGTGATGTTAAAAATGTATGCTTGAAATTTATTTAAATTAATATAGTAATTTTCAAATATAATGGAATTCTGAAATTCTTTAAGAAAAGTTTAGGCTACTTGAATTCTGGAAGTCCTTCATGTATTGTCACTTGTTAGCACTGAATTATTAACTATCTATTATTCCCCCAATGACAAGTTAGAGAGGGACAAAAATAAAAGTAGATCGAAAGAAATTTAAATGCACGAAAAATGTATTCTTGAATAGCTATATGTAAATCATATTAATTTTCATAAATATCAACATAATCATCAAAACCAAAGCTGACTTCAAAGATACAATAGCATTCTAGGTTCAATAAAATGTTGAGTAGAGATGTTTAGGCCTAACCCTCCAGTTTTAGGATAAACTAGTTGCCTGTCAATAAGTTAGTGATCGATCTGATCAAAGGTCAAGCCCAATCAGGCTTCTCAATGATGAAAATAATCAAACTATGATGCACAATTTCAGGCATATATTATGCTTAAAATCATTACCTTCTCGTTATGCTTAAAACTACTGGTTACTTCAAAATCAGCATTTCCTACTGGGATTGAGAATAACCATGGGGGAAGAAAGCCACCCAGGTGGATGAAGGAGAAGGGATCCTGACCAAGGATGAAAAGATAGACTAAATTAATTTATTTATCTGGAATAATGATCCTTTCCATTAGTTCCCATTAGGTAAAATTTAACAGAGTTGACCAACGTTGAAAACAACTGGCTGTTAACAAACATTTGCTCAGCATTGTTGCAGTCCAAGCTCAGGCCTGCTGCATGGAAGCTCTGAGTAGACAAGATGACACAGTAACAAACAGAGCACGGAATTCCTAAGCGCGGCACAGGAGGAACTTCTTAGAAGATCGATATGATCTCACTCTCAGCTGCTTACATGAAAGTCTGTAAACCTACACTTCTCAAATCTTCTGACTTGCTACATTCTTCACTGCTGAGATCATTGACCATCACGTGAACAGCCTCCACTGGGAAGAAAGGGCTAGGTACCCTCATCCCTCTCTTGGTATATTGCTTCTTTCCTGGATTGATGGGAGTAAAAGCAAACTTAGGCAGTCTTGAATCATCATTTCATCCAGTCTTTGGAACCAAACCAGCTTTTATGATCTAGCCTAGCTTAAACATCCAAAACCAGACCACAGGTCCAGGCACAGGCCCCTAACTCAAATGCCTCCTTCCCAGGTTAAGTAGCAAACATTGCCACTTAAGACAATATGTGACCCAACAAAAGAGCGAACAAACAGGTTCTGACTCCCAATTAATAAAGATTTACGTAGTCTTATATATCATAACTGCAGATAAAATTTACTTTAATTACTAGATTTGAGTCTTAATGTCTTCGCCAAAGAATCATACAGGAAGGACAACAAAATAAACTACATGAATTCCCATTTTCTGAACTATGAAAATATTTTCCTATATTAACCTGTCCTAGACCACCAGTCACTAGGCCTCTGATATAAAACCAGTCTGAAGACAGCATGCAAAGTCTCAGAACAGCCGATTTTTAAATGACTCTCCAGAAGCTGTTGGAACATTTAGGCATCCTATTTAAAGGGAATTGATTCTGCCACATATATATGAAATGTACAGGATAAGCTCTACGATTTGATGATTTGAAGAGTCTTGGAAACAACCCACCTAATACTTGTCTAAAAACTAGTCCTAGGACTTCAATTTACCTTATACACCTCAGTAAAACTCACGGTGAGTAATTAGGACTAGAAACCCTAGTGGCTCTGGAACTTGGTTGCAGCGTGAAAATGACCTGTAGCTGGGTAGGTTTCCCACTGTTCTAGCCTGTGGACTTACATCCTAATGCTTTGCTCAGGCCCACGCTGCCATATGAGCCCTTTTTGCTATTCTGCTCTATATTAATCCCTTTAGAAAACAGATTTGGTAATCTTTGCATCACAGTGGAACGGAAAATTCGGCTAGCTACCACTGCCCTTTCTGGTCTTTGAATATTCGTACTCAAGACTACAGCATCTTGCTCAAACGTGAATGAAGGGCTTTGGTTTCCTTTAGATGAGTCAGATGCTTTAGCTGGAGATACTGGGATGGGAAGGGCTTTTGATCATCTTTCTAAACAGTTGAGAGAAAACTGAACGAATCGCTAAAAGAGGCCAATTAAAGCAGAAACCAGACTAGGTCCAGACACTGAGTGATCATAGACTGTAAAAACGGCAGCCCCCAAATTGAAGTGAGGTTGATGAGGTCTAAGCACTGAGAACAGGCCGAGAAATCATTAAAATTCAGGAGCGCACTTGGGACCAGAATGACACAGTGACACAACTCTCAAATTCATTACCACTTTCCTAGCCAATTTCACTCCAATGGATCCTTAACATTTTGTGACCAAAGTTGTTCATAAGATTTTTCAACATATTGCACTAAACGTGGTGCTAGGCTTCTCATTTATCTATTAGACAAATAAAAATTGTCTAGAAAGATGAGGCATTCAATATTAGAATGCATGATGGATCACTTCAGAAGAACATGCTTAGTGTTAAAAATGATGCTAAGTTATCAAATACATCAGGTATTAGCGGTGCAATTGGAGGAGGAGAAGGAAGAGAAGGAGGAGAAACAGAGAGAGGAGATGCAACTGTGTTTATACATTCATTTCTTCAAAATGGATCTCTCCCATCTACCTTATGGGTTTTATGGATTATTTTTAATTAGCTAAGGTTTCCAATTTCCACAAGGGAGATTAGTTAACAAATAAGAGGTTTTCTTCTGTTCTCCAGTACAATTCATTTTAGGAAAACACACTCAATATGCTTGATTATACAGATTTCATCTGCCATCACTGCAATTATTTCCTTCCAAAACGAACACTCTTTTTCAATATTCTGATAGGGAGGGAGGAAGACTATAAATCTGCCTTAAGAACTTTACCTGGGGCCCAGCCTGGTGGCGCAGTGGTTAAGTGCACAAGTGCTGCTTTTGGCGGCCCCAGGTTTGCCGGTTCGGACCCCGCGTGCGGACACGGCACCGCTTGGCACACCATGCTGTGGTAGGCGTCCCACATACAAAGTAGAGGAAGATGGGCATGGATGTTAGCTCAGGGCCAGCCTTCCTCGACAAAAAGAGGAGGATTGGCAGCAGTTAGCTCAGGGCTAGTCTTCATCAAAAAAAAAAAAAGAATTTTACCTGGAAAGACAGAGTTTTTGTGGTTGGTTGGTTGTTTTGAGAGTAAGAAAAGGAATAAGGTCCAAAGAAGCTTCAGGAACAAAAGGAAGGCATTGAGTAAATAAAGTGTTCTGCAGGATGGTTTACTAATGAACTGTTTTTTAGTGATCAAAAATAAACACTTTATTTTGAAAATGCACTTTGACCAAGGTGAGTATAAGAAAATGAGGGGGATATTACTTAAAATAATGGCAGGGTTATATCCACGATTCCAGATGTGCTCTCAAATTCAGATGTTCTAAAGCACGGCTTCCCAAATCATCCTCCCCAGGGGCCACCTAGGACAGTGTCCCCTCCGAATGAACGATGGCAACGTTTTTTCTATTTTGGTGTGGAAAAGATAAGTAGATGGATTGTATTTTATTAATTTTTACATTTCTCCAATTTTTCTCCTAAATTTTAGCACTTGTTAACACATGCTCATATTAGAATCTAGTATTGATGGCCAATTATTTTTCTTCAAAATGTTATTTTAAGTTACTTTATGTCAGATTTATATGTTACATAAATACGGTGACATCTAGTTATCTCATCACAAGCACATTTGAAAACAATGTTCTTGACATGTGGTGAGCCAACACGGCAAAATGACAACACTTTGATTCTATGGAATTTTCAGGGAGAGAATAATTCCTCTATAGTGAAAGCAAGATTATCTTTACCCTGAATTTAGAACTAATGGGGGCAGGAGGGGAGAAAAAGGAGGTAAAGAGGAAGAGTCAAGAACAAAAGAAAGGTGGTAAACAGATGGAGACTATGACCCAAACAATGCTGCCGAAACTCACTTAACAAAACAAAGGCTTTGGGAAAGCTTGGGTTAAATCCATCAGAGAAGGGAAGAACTGAGCCAGATGATTTTTCTCTTGTTTTATTCTTTCCTCTCTCTTTTTTTCTTTTCTTTTTCAATTTTTATTTCCCCTTCTATTTTTCCCCTCTATTTCTTCCCATTGATCTGCTAATATTTTTCACTTTATCCAGTGTTCCTTTTTTTTCTTTTATTCCTTCCATCCTCCCTCTTTCTGTCCCTGGAGAACTGAGGAGTCTAGGTCTGTCTCACCTGGCAAGGACGAAGGGCAGTGTCTGATGGTTAGCATTCTTTCCTCTTCTATCCAGCTGGTCATTTCTCCCTAAAGAAGACTCCAGAATATAGCTGGCCTGACTCTGAGTAATTGAAAGAATTTTTAGAAATATTACTCATTTCTGAACTATTCAGAAAGAGATGACAGGAGAGATACCCAAACTGTTATTGGGGATCAATGATGCGATCCAAAATGCTATTAAGTCAACAAATTGCTTCTCACACAGTGAACAAAATAAGTTTTTCCCCAATGTCAACAGACTCCTGTGGGCCTCGTAGATATTTTATCCAATACTAATGATAAATTTTGGATACAAAATCCTCTTTTCGGATACTCTGGTACACATCCTATTTTGTATACTCTATTATATCTGGCTCCGATAGGAAATATTCTGAAAACAAAACATACTAATGAATCACATCTCCTCCTGAGGAGAGGTATTACTTTAACCAGAAGACCAGCTAGTAATGAGCATCTTGAGATGCTCTGAAAGGACAGCTCCAAGGTCATAAGTGAAGAAACGTGTCAGGATTATAATAGGCTCCCCTGTCTCCCCAACATAAGAAGGGGGAAAGTGCCTGTGTACAGAAAGAAAGGATCATCTGTTTTCCTTATCAGGACTCTGCATATGAGCCAGAGCTGGTAAATATACTTATTCTCATTCAGATCTCCTCTTGAAGAAAGGGAAGACAAATGGTAAAGCAGCATCCGTTGTAAGAGAACTGATAAATTATACAACAAAGTAAGACTATGCTTTGTAGTTTAGGTAGAAATGAAATGGTTTGTTATACACCAAGAAGTATTAACGAATCCAGGGAGGGACACGTGCTGTGATTCTTTTTGGCCTTAACTGTTCTCTGGGTTGTATCAGTTCCTTTTGGAAGTTCTTCTAACTCATTCACACCGCAGAGACTAAACCTTCAATGTGCTAAATTAGAAGTATCTTAATTGAAAAACTATAAGAAAAAAATTAGAATATTTTAAATGGTATTCGCACTGTTTTAGAATTAAAAATTATGTGTGGAGGAGTGAAGAGGCTCCTTAGGGAATAATAGAAGAATTTGATCTTTTGCATTTTTGGCTCATTTTTAGCAATGACAGACCACATTGACATAAGAAGAGTCCAGCCCACATCGATTTGCCTTTTTTCCAGAACATTGACCTACAAATGATTATATGCAAGGATTACGTGTATTTTTAAGGCTCTCTAGCTACGTAGATTGAAGTTATCTATCCGCGACACGCCTAAATTTTGACAGGCACTGAATCCTTTCCCATATTCCTCACCACATGCAGCATATAGACTCAAAAGACAACGGACTGAATTCTGACTCCACCGCTTACTAGATTGGAATTTAGACAATTTACCTATGTTTATCTAAACCCTCCCTGATACAGTTTTCTAGCTCCCTTAGAGAATTTTTTCTTATGAGAATCACATTTTTAAAAAATTTAAAAGTTGTTTGCAAAACAATAAACAAATAATGCAAAAAATTATTACTCTCTCTTCTTACTAATTTCTTGTTGAAACTAATTTACTGAACTGCTTTCACTGAGGAGGTGGACATGATTCTCCTTACAGTTCCAAAATATTGCATAAAACCTCTCACAGGTCCTGTCAACATCCGCTTGATTTGGCCAGTTTAGTAATTTGATCTTGTTCCAGTATTTCTAGATCCTGTGTTTAGCCTCCATTTTGATGCTAAACTTCTTTGTCCCACCTTTCACAGGCATCCAGTGGCCTGTGTTTGAAAACCTCCTCCCGGCCTTTTGCACCTCCCTCCCTTTCCTCTTCTCAGAATAACTAGACAACCAAAAGTTTAGACAAATGCCATTTCAGGAAGTTTTTTTCCTCCTGACCCTCCCATACTTTACTGGCTTGGGTAAAATTACAAGGAGAAACCAGTTCCTTTGAGGCAGGGAGACAAGCAGAGAGTGACTGAGCTAGACGCAGCTCGCACTGTGACGTTGGCATTGTAGTCAGGTTCAACCCTAAGTCTTGACTGCATGGCTATCAGAATCCACACTATCAAGGCGGTGATGTGGCAGAGTCCTCTTAGCCAGTATCTCATGGGAAGTGCTAAAAGCCTGTGAAAATTCATGTTTGTAATTGCACACATCTATGACTATATTAATCACTCATATGTTTTCTTTTTGGCAAAGAGTGGAAAAAGTCAGGACCCGTGGGGAAAATTCAACCCTGATACTCAATCTGAGGAAATCAATTTCATTGGTAATGTAGAGGCCATGTACAGATGACATAAACAAAGCAGGCTTGGTTTCTCCATTACATTTTAGGAATTAAAAACGGAATGCAGTAAATTATAACATTTGAGTGAAATCTTGTTGCTTTTTTTTTGTTGTTGTTGGTGAGGAAGATTGGCCCTGAGCTAGCATCTGTTGCCAATCTTCCTCTTTTTGCTTGAGGAAGATTGTCACTGAGCTAACATCTATGCTAATCTTCCTCTATTTTGTATGTGGGACACCATCTGGGCATGGCTTAATGAGTCGTGTGTAGGTCTATGCCTAGGATACAAACCCACAAACACTGGGCCACCAAAGTGGAGCATGCAAACTTAACCACTATACACTGGGCTTGTTGCTTTTTGATGGTTAACTAACATTGGGTGCTGAAAGAGTTCTTGATATCTAAGGGTATATTTGTAACCACCAAGAAGAAACATATTTTGTATGAGTATTGCATCCAGTTTTCAGAGAAACAAAATCAATAGGATGTGTACATATATGAAAAGAGACTTATTATAAGGAATTGGCTGATGTGATCATGGAGGCTGGCAAGTGCAAAATCTTCAGGGGAAGCCAGGAGGCTGGAGACCCAGGAGAGCCAAGAATGCAGTTATAGTCCAAAAGATGGCAGGCTGGAGACTCAGGAGAACTGGAGTTTCATTTCAGGTCTGAAGGCCGTCTCCTGTAGAACCAGGAGGAGCTGGTTGCAGATGGAGTCTGAAGGCCATCTGCGGGAAAGGCCGATATTTTTGTTCTATTCCGGACTTCAACTGATGGAAAGGCCCAGCCACATTATAGAGGGTAATCTGCTTTACTCATAATCCAACAATTTAAATGTCAACCTTATCCAAAAACAGCCAGAATAACGTTTGACCAAATATCTGAGGATCTTGTGCCCAGGCAAGTTGACACATTACATTAATCATCATAGGTATTAAATATATATCTATGCGTATATATATGTATACACACATATATAAATACATCCTTATATTATATACTACATTATATATATAAAATATAGTTGTATATATAATATTTTATATATATGTGTGTATATATATATATATATATATATATATATAATGTTCCACAAAGCCTAAGATACTCTCTAACATTCTAGTATACACTGCAAACTAAAATTCCAGAAAAAAGTGCATGTGAGAGTGACTGGAACGCCCACTTTGTTACTGTCATTCCTGGATTGATTTTTTTATTGGATGAGATTTTTAAGTAGCCTTGAAATAAATGCATGACATTAACTCATCATTGAATGATGATCACATTTTAAATTAGTATTTTTTAAAAATAATTTTTTCATGTATTAAAAATTAAAATACATTATATTGATTCATTGATACCTTCAAAAATGTAGGTGTTATCATAAATCTTTAGAACATGCTTTCTGATTAGTTTTCTAGTCATTAGTTTTCCTCATCATGTGAAGTCCCTTGATGATACTGCATTTTGCTTCAGCTTCTAAAACAATCATAACTATACTTTATCTACCTCGTATGTTCATTACCTCCTGTAAAATTGCAGAACTGTTGACAGTATGAAATCTAATTCGACACTGCTAAAAATATATCTGTGATCGCACAGTTGTCTTTAAGGCATTTATCTTAAATTACAGTTTGACATCACATTTACCAGATGACAAATGATGATTCAATCCTCTTGGGCCTGATTCCATAGCGCTTTTCACATCAAAATTGGGAAAAGTTTAATCTGAATGCGGTCAGCAAAATAAAGAATAAAGTGTCATGTGATACCGTTTGAAAGAATAAATGTAAATAATAGTTAAATTATGAAAAATGTTTTAGTTGAACAAAGCATACAAGGTAGTCTTTGATACCTTGCGGATTAGATAATTTCTAAGAGTGTCTTTCCCGCAAATTTCTTTATGCTGGTTATGACTGATTCTCCGTCCTATTAGAGCAAAATTGTAAACGGGCTGTTGCATATACAGAAAGCATAAGTCATCCATAGTAGGCTGGATGCCTATGGAGATGATTTCTTTTTGGAATGAAACTCTTAAGATGTAGATTAAAGCGACACCCTCTGCCCTCATTTATTCCCGATGCTGCAAAGGCCGTCCTTAGCAATATCACACTTAGCAAAAGTGTTGTGAGGCCTCAAGGAGAATTTGGGAGGTTTGGGGGAAGATTATATAAAGACCAAAACCCAAAAGGAAAAGTAATCCAGGCTTCAAATGTCCAGATTTGGAGGAATCTGGAGTTTTTAGTTCTATTCTCAGTACCAGAAGCCCTTTGGGAGGATTGAGGAGACTTGAAAAAATTTATAGAAAGATCAAGTCCCAAGCAGAACAAGATTTTTATATCCAGGCTTCCAGATTTGGATGAATCTGGAGCTTTTTTTGTCTTATTTCCAGTTCCATCAAGCAAGTTACCCTTCATAGGAAGCCTTAAATCACACGTAGATAGGGACTTTATCTAACCAGGCCTGCCTGGAAATTTCATCACAATTGGGAGATCTGCCACATTGTTTTCCAGGTGGCTTTGCTCCAAAAATTAAAATTGAAAAAATAAATTAAAATAAATAAATAATGAGACATCTTACTTCTGATTTCGGAAATCAATGAGTTTTTTTTCCTGGCATTTGCAAGCTTCCGGAAATATCACATTTAATCAGCCACTACTCAGTAATTCCCATTACGGAGATTAGTAAAGAATACCATGTTTTAGGAAGCTGAATAAGTACATTGAAAAATAAAACTTTATTTCCACTTTTACGAAAAACTTATTCATTTATTCAAAGATGAGGGATATGTATACATCGGTCAGAGCTCATTGTTTCATGGTTTATACTCAGTATAGTATAACTTTATAAACATATAACTTAGAATAAATGGTTTATGTGTTCCATGTATTTCACTTCTTAAGAGAGTTACTTTTTTTTAAGGTTACTGTTGATGTTTTTATTACTAATTTTCCTCCCACTGGCAGTTTTCTTTTTTTTTTCTTTCTGCTTTATCTCCCGAAACCCCCCCGTACATAGTTGTATATCTTAGTTACAGGTCCTTCTAGTTGCGGGATGTGGGACACCGCCTCAACGTGGCCTGACGAGCTGTGTCATGTCCGCGCCCAGGATCCGAACCCTGGGCCGCTGTAGCGGAGCGCACGAACTTAACCAGTCCGCCACGGAGCCGGCCCCATGGCAGTTTTCTTGAATGAAAATACAAAGAACAACTTACCATTGTTTTCTTCTGTAAGAGTTTACAATCAATGTTAAAAGCTATTAAAATATGTAATCTAATTATTCTTTTTCTTTTTTGCTCAAGAAAAATAACAAGCTGGATATATTAAATTCTTTTTTCCACTCTAAAGTGACTTTTCATTTCCTACTGCCCACAGTGGTGTCTCCCTTTAACATAAGACCTATGAATTTAAAAATTATGTCTAGACGGGGAGAAGGTCTTCGGAGACTAACAAGCAAACAAGATAGGATGCTCCCTGGACCTTTAACTCAATGCCTGTCCTCATTGTCACTTCTAATTGCCTGTAAGGTGCAGACGTTTGTTGCAAACTGATACTTTGCCCTGACATCTGGCCCACATTTGTTTATTGACTTAATCTTAGCTAGAAGAGTCTGTGCATAGATATTTTGAATTTGAAAAGAATAACAATCAGGTATTTAGTGTGGTGGAAAATAGAATGACGTGGGCTAGGAAGAGAAGATAGACATAAGGATCCACAAGTAAGAAAGGCTTTCTGAGGTCAAGAATCAAGTCATCCATCCATTAGAAATACATATATATATTTAAACAGAATATAAATTGCCTTCAGTACACCCTTACAAAGCTATTGGTCTCTGCAAGGGTTTTTAACACGATTGATTTACCTCTAGAGTCAAGTTGCTTTTGTATGCTTATTACACACAATGCCTTACTGCGAAGGAGGACGTATAGATGAAGAAATGAGAGAATAAAAGGACTTAACCTGGCATCTCAGACTGACAGAGGAGCCCTAGAAGTCTCCAGATGGCGGTAATAGAAGAGACTCTACATGAGCCCACAGCTGGGGAACAAAGAGAGATGAGTCAGAAATGGCACTGAGGGACAGCCATGTAAGGACCCGTAGGGTTTCATGCAGGCTGGTTTTAGAGGAAGAAAGAAACTTGGAGGGAAAAATATACAGTTCCTCCATTAAGGGATGCCATTTATAAGCTAATATGTATTTCTTATACTCCATTCCCAAAATTTCTTAAATCTATGTATCTATGTATCTATCTTTCCTTCTATCAACTATCTATTTTGGTTTTGCACCATTTTGAGAGTTCAGCAAATTCACTCATTTTAGCTGCTCTGTGAAAATAGTACTTCACTTTACATGACCTAAACATGTATTGGTTGACCAATTAATGTCCCCTGCATAATGTGCCCCAAGATTAAGTACACAGACCCATACTACCTTTGTAGGTTTCTTAATACAGCGTGAAATTTCTAAAAGATGAGCTACCTACTTGAAAATCAACTAGGCCACTATCCTACTGAAAACACACTTGCTTTTGCAAAATCTGTTACTTCTACATAAGAAAATTCAGTTAAAACGAAAACTGTCATTGCAAAATTCTTTGCCTCATGTTACCTACCTTCCTATAAATATATAGAGGGATGAGAAATATTTCTAATTAAGAACTATTCAGAAATAGCAGAAAGACTTTCTGAGGTTTTCAAAATTATCTATACCAAGAAATGATTTTATAAAATTAATCTATGAGTATAGAATAAGCAGCAATTATGTGTGTTTCACTACGTTGAACTACATTCAATAATACCTGGGAAATGTACAGCATGACCTCCAAGAGTCTAATATTTTACATTTTCTTTAGTTTTAAACCATGTGACTATGATGCACCTTAATGTAGTTTTCTTCATTTTTCTTCTACTTGGGATTTGTTGAGTTTGTTATATTTTTAAATTTATAGTTGTCATCAAATTTTGACATTTCTTAAAATATTATTTCTTTAAATATTTTTTCTGCTTCTCCATCCTTTCAGAACCCCGAGATACCCCACAGCTCACTGATGCTCTATTCATTTTTTTCTCTTTGTGTTTCACTTTAAATGATTTCTATTTCTGTCTTCAAGTTCACTCATCTTCTACAATGTCTAAGTTGACATTAATCACATCTTATGTATTTTTTGATCTCTGGAAGTTCAATTTGAATCTCTTTTCTTTCTTCCATATCTCTACTTATCATGCCCAATCTCTCCTCTAGCTTCTTGAATATATGGAATACAATAGTAATAACTGTTTTAACGTCCTTGTCTACTAATGCTATTACCTGTGTTATTTCTTGGCCTGTGTTGGTTGTTTTCGTCCTCCTCATTATGGGTTACATTTTCCTGCTAATTTCCATGCCTAGCAATATTGGATTGGATAGCAGACCTTGTGAATTTTACCTTGCTGCATCTGGATATTTGCATATTCCTATAAATATTCCAAGTTTTATTTTATGACTCAGTTAAGTTCTTGGAAATATTTGGATCATTTTGCATCTTGCTTTAAAGCTTTGTTAGGTGGGACAAGAGCAGCATTTAGTCTAGAACTAATTCTGCTCCACTACAAAGGTGAATATTCGTGAGGGGTCTATCCCACACCCCATGAATTATGAGATTTTCCTCTCTGGCTGGTGGGAACAGGCTCTGCTTCCAGCCCTATGTGAGCTTCAATTATTGTTCCCTTGATTCATTTACAGTAGTTCTCCAGCCTCAGGTAGTTTCATCAGCATAGGCCCAAATCAGCACCCACTGAAGAGCCCAGAGAGATCCTTTTCAGAACCCTGATGCTCCTCTTCTATGCAGCTCTCTCGTCTCCAACACTCGTTCCTGAGAATTCTAACCATCTCGGCCTCTCAAGACTCTCAGCTCTGTCTCTTCAACCCTGGGAGGCAGAGGAGCTCCTCCTTCACCTGCGCTGCAGCCTGGAAACACTCCCTAGGCAGTAATGGGGCAATTATAGGTCTCTCCTCATTTGTTTAGAATCTCTCAGGGATCGCTGTACTTTATTGACTCCCATCCACTGTCTTGAAAAATCCCTATTCCATATGTTTTCTCTGGTTTTGTGGTTGTTTCAGATGGGAGGGTCAATTTGCTCCCCACTGCTCTATCTTGGCCAGAAGTGGAAGCCTCTCCATGAACTTAGAATCTAGTTGTGGATGAGTTTGCAAAGACAAATTAACGAAAAGATACAAAATAGTGCATCAGCAAGTGTTAAACCCTGTGCATGACTCTTAGTGCCTCTGGGAAGTTAAGTTTAGAGGAAAAATTTAAGTTCAAGTAATAACTACGTGAAGCTCATTGAATAGCTGATAGAGTATGTTTTATATTTCTAATAAGGAACAAGTAGGAGGATTGGAGAAAAATTGTAACTGAGTTGTTCTGGTAGAGATAAGAGATGAGTAATGTTAGCAAACAAATTTATCTGGAATTGAAATCTATACCATCTGCTCTTCACATTTTAAAGACAAAGATACAGAACTATATTGTATTCATCTATTCATTTGTTCTTTGATTCAATCAATTGTTTATTGAATTTTTACCATACATGCCATAGGCTACACACTGGGGAATTATTAAGTGCCTAATGATGAATAAGGCATGCTTTTTAGCCTAACTAATGGAAGAGAAAAATGTATACACAAATATTTATTAAAAAACAGTATAACAGAAGTGCCAAGTGGTATGGAACCAAGATATATACAGAAAAGAGCCACTTATTCCTTCTGCAGGTGGGGGTGGGGAAGCAGGATAATTTTCAGAGGCAAGGTGATACTTCAACTGCATCTTGAAAAATATTTGAAAACTTGCCAGGGAGAATACTGTGAGGAATAGAAAGCTAATTCCAAACATAAAAACAAAATCGACTCAAAATTTGTGGGAACTAGTGCAAAATGAAAATGCAGTCCCCTTGCTAAAATTTGTTAAGGATTTCAAGGTCGAGGTGGCAGAGCATTAAGCCAAGTGTGGGCCCTTTTGAGTGCATGACTCTGTGTGACTGCACAGGGCACACGCCCATTAAGCTGGCCCTGATGTTTATGTCTAGAGGATAGACTGGATCGTGATGGTAAGGTCATATATATATATATATATGACGCGTGAAGGGGTAGGATGGTTTGACTGAGTCCATGCCAGAGAAAAGGGAAACTGACTGAAAACTCTTAAAATCTCTTTTCACAGAAAAACCTCTCAAGTTCATTGATCTTTTCTGTTGTTTTTCTAGCCTCTATTTCATTTCCTTCTGCCCTAACCTTTACTATTTCCTGCCTTCTGTTAACTGTGGGCTTTGGTCTTCTTTTTCTAGTCCCTTGAGTTGTAAAGTTAGGTTGTTTGTTTGAGATCTTCCTTTTTTTAAAACTACAATTATGTAGAAATAAACTATTTGACCGCTAATATAACGGCATCTCCAGTTGCGAATTATGAAATAAGCAATTCTATCCAGTAAGCTTTTGTGGCATATTATTTCAAAAGGTGGTCACAAAACAGTATCTTTCATTCCACATGCCTTTTGCAATGACATCTGATCTCTCCTCTCATCCAGAAGTGGAGTCTTTTTCCCCTTTCCCTTGAACCTGGGCTGGCTCTGTGATTAGGTTCGAACAATAAGATGTGGCAGAACTGATAATATACAGCTTCATTTAAGAGGACTTACAGATACTATTTTGGTTCTTAGAACACTGTCTCTTGGAACCGTGTCTAGAACCTTAAGGAAGACCGAGCTAACCATGTAGAGAAGCCACGTAGAAAAGAAGTGAGGTGCCAGATATGTAAATAAAACCTTCTTGGACGTCCCACCTCCGCTACCAGCTGAACGCAGACAAATGAGAAAACCAGCCCAAACCAGGCTGAACAGAAAAATCACTCACTTGGTCCCTGGCAGAATTCCAGACTCACAGACTTATTAGAAACGATCAATTATTCTTGTTTTAAGCCAATCAGTTTTGGGTTGATTAGTCACACAGCAATAGATAATTGAAACAGAAATTAAACCTAACCTGAGGTATGAAACCCAAAGTATCATTACTTTTAAATGCCACGTTTTCTTTAAAATGCAATAGATTTGAAAATGTTATTAATTATTTGAAACTGCCATCAATTACTAAGAGGAATGATGACTGTTACCTGCTTTTGCTGTTTGTTGTTCTTTTTATATCAGCCTGGAAAGAGTTAATTTTTCAGAAAACACACAAAATATAAGTAGTATTGGTAAACATCTTGATTAAACCATATTTAATATTTTAATTTAATAATGTGAACATAAACTGAGGAATAACAGCAATGAAATTAGAATCGGGTGCATACATGAGATTGTTGACTGTTAAGTATAACGAGGCAGCCCATACGTCAATGTTCCACAGAAGTCAGTTGTGTGTACATCACTGACAAATGTAATCTTTGTTCACCCAAATACAATGAATGTGGCTCGGAACTGACAGAACAGTCTCTCATACATCACTGATTACGATCTGTAATCTGACAGATTTTACATCACTGTCAACTAAAACATCATCATTTTAAAAGGCATATCAACTAGTTCAACATTAGGGACATTTGTGAAATGTGCAAAAATCTATCTATGGTGCCACCTTAAACACTTTTCAGTGTTTTCCTTCTTTCATTGATACCCGCTATGGCATACATATCCATGGGATCTAATACCACCTGAGTCTTCCTGTTCTAGATTAACATGGAGTAGATAAACATCCCATTCTTCCTGCTAAGTACAGCACAAATCCTTGATGTCCTAAATAAAACAAGCATAAGAAGACTCTGAAAACTGGAGAGGAGGCAGACAGGCTAGGGACATTGAGATCTGAGAAACAACATGGCAATGAATTTCCTGCATTTCTTTTTACCTTGCACATCCTAGACTGGGTGCTGGGAAAGCCTCAGTACAGAAACACCAATGGACAAAGGAGAAAAACATGTCCTCCAAAGCCAGCTTTCTGTAGCCAAAGGACTAGGAAAGAGGCAGCCTAGCAAGACAGAAAACGTTTGTACACTAAACACCTGCTCTAGCAAAACACCATGGAAAAAAATCCACCTCCACCCCCATCAGCAAAAGCCAAGTTGGAAGCCTATATTCCAGCTCACACCAGGCTCTTACCAGGCATGTCTCCAGCCTCTCCCCACTCCGCGGTAGAGTGGTGTCGGAGAAGAGTGGGGATCCCGGACTTCCAGCCCCACCCAAAGGTGATGAGGTACCAGGACGGTGTCAGCTGAGGCTTAGTGGCGAGCCTAAAATCTCACGTCCACCAAGCAATAACAAAGTAGCCCTCCCCACCACAGGGTGCCAAAGGAGGCTGAATGAGAAACCCGGACTTTCACCCCAAGCTGGTTGTAACAAGGCAGTATGACGTCAGAGAACAACTGCTAAAACAGAAAATTTAAGGAATGTTCAGAGTCTCATAACATAACGCCACAACATGTCTAGGATAATATCAAAATCATTCGTTATGCGAAGAACAAGGGAAATCTCAACTTAAACAATATAATTGACAAATGCCAACACTGAGATGATACAGAAGTTGGAATTGTGTGATAAGGATTTTAAAGTAACTATCATAAAAATAATTCAACAGGGGCCGTCCGGTGGCACGGCGGTTAAGTGTGCACCTTCCACTTCCACGGCCTGGGGTTCACCTGTTCGGATCCCGGGTGCAGACATGGCGCTGCTTGGCAAGCCATGCTGTGATAGGCATCGCACATATAAAGTAGAGGAAGATGGGCAAGGATGTTAGCTCAGGGCCAGTCTTCCTCAGCAAAAAGAGGAGGATCAGCAGCAGTTATCTCAGGGCTAATCTTCCTCAAAAAAAAAAAAGTAATAATAACAATAATTCAACAAGAAATTAGGAACATTCTTGAAACAAAAGAATACAAAATCTCAGCAAAGACACAGAAGATCTCAAAACCAAACAGAAGTTTTAGAACCAAAAAATTCCCATAAGCAAAATTAAAAACTCAGAGGATGGACTCAGCAGGACTGAGTAAAGAATCAGTGAATTAGAACACAGAGCAATATAAATGACCCAACCTGAACATGAGAGAAAATAGATAGGAAAAAAAAAAAAAAGAACAGAATTCCAAGGACCTGAGACTATAACAAAAGATCTACCATTCATGTCATCAGAGTCCCAGGAAACGAGATGAAAGAGGGTAGATTGAAAGATTATTCAAAAGAATAATGGCTGAAAATGACTTAAAGGGATTTAAGACTTCTACGTCCAGTAGACTGCCTTAAGTTACTATGTTCGGGGCTGGTGCATATTGGTAGTTTTGACTATAAAGGAGCAGCGTGAGGGAAATGTTTGTCGGACAGAATAGTTCTGTATCTGAATTGCAGTGGTGGTTACATGAATCTGCACACGTGATGATATTATGCACACATTGTACCCATGTCAATTTACTGTCCTGTAGTTTTGTAAGATATAACCATTCCGGGAAACGAGTTGAAGGGTACATGGGACCTCTTTGTACTATCTTTGCAACTTTCTGTGGATCTATTATTATTTGAAAATAAACAGCTATACTCCCTGTCCCTCTCTTGAGATTGTAGTAGAGTATAGGGGAAAGAATTTTGAGCTGGAAGTCAGGAGACCCAGATGCAGTTGCCACTTTGTGGGATGTCATCTTGGAAAAGTGTCGTGACTTTTCTGTGATTTCCTTAACTGCGAATAAATGGATAAGACTAGATTTCTGACACCTCTAATTTTATGATTTGATATTTTTGTCAAAGTTAACAGTCATACTGTATGATTTCACTATGATCACTAAGTACGTGTAGGTAGCATCACGAATGTGTCCTTACTTAGTCATTACTATTTCAAGATTCTTCACAGGAACCTTGTGCATTAAGTTACAGATATATTGGGAGCTTCCTGTCCACAACGTTATTTAGACTCTGAGAAACTCTGTAATTATCATTCAATTTTGGAAGACAAGTCTGTTAAAAAAAAAAAGGCAACAAATCTATAGCCCCATCTTCTTAGATGTGTGTATCATCATGTAAATTAAACTCTGAGAATTAAGGAAAGAAGCAAAGAATGCATGTGGAACTTGAAAGACAGAATTGGTTCTTTGATATGATTCCATTTAAATCCTCAGGATAACAAGCAAACTACACTGATATTCTTTTATCATAAAGAATCCATTTGGGGTTGTTTATTAACTCTAACAGTCTTCTGCTTGGCATTTGAAACTATTAAAATAAACATGCCTGTGATTATTGCAGTTTGAAATATTACTTTGTCAAACTGTTAAATCTGAATTTATAGCACAGGTGTTAATGAGGCATGAAAACTTTTCCAACCTGATTTGCAGTTGCAAGGCTTTCATATTTTATGGCAGTGCAATTTTTTTTTTAAGTTTATATAATGCCAAAGAAAAGAACACAGCCTTTGCCAGTACATGCTCTGTATTAGATCATCTGATTAACAACAATTCAGGGGACAATTTGAAAATAGTAAATTGGTTCTAAAATAAATAGAGCACCATAAAGAAAACTAAAGTCTTGTGGTCTTTAGGAGGACCGTTCATAATTTGGGAGAAACGAATGCATTTGCTAATATTCAACTTCAGAAATGCACATCCTGTTGCCTAATATAAATAAAGTAGAGTCAGCCCTTGGGACAATAAAATGTCTTTTCTTCTTCACTGAAGCTACATTCTTGGCATGATTGTGCTGTGGCATGTACTCTCAATTAAGCAATAAAAGTTAAGCCCACAGCAGCATTTAAAATCATGTTAATACATTTGTCCTCAAATTTTAGATCCAGCATAAATCTAACAAAGGCATATTATTTAAAATGTGACTCGAATAACATAACAAGACCTATTTTCTTCGGCAAGTTGGCAAGGACATTTATAAAATATTGTTTTTATCTCTTTAAAATAGATGACCTTCAAAGCTAAATTAAAAATAAAATAAAAATGTGATCTTTATATACATTGAAACTATAGTTAACACAAATTATTACTTTATGAATAATTGAAAAAATTGTGTCTAGAATTAATATGCTGTCTACAGAGCTGGACTTGGGTACAATTTTGTAAGCAGTCTCCTATCATAGTCAGAGTCTCTTTGGCTTTTCTAAGGTGTAAAACAATAAAGCAATGAGATGTTCTGTTGAGCTAGGGCAAGACTCACAGGTGACTGTACTGTATATTTCAACTCGATTTCTCTGCAGCCATCGAAATAAGAAGCTTCACAAGTTGCTCAAGTGTTCTGTGTAAGACTAAATATTCCGAGTTGAAAATAAACCTGCACGTGATAAATCCCACCTGAGAGCCGCCTTCACCAGCTTCTCATTCACTCTTTCAACGTCTCACAAGTTCTGTTTCATTTTTTCCCCTAGAAGCAATTGGCCTTTTTCTTAGCTCAGTGACCACTGAGGCAAAGAATAATACGGATTTGTTTTTAAGAATAAATGTTCACTGATGTGAATCTGACACCATGGTGCTCTCAAGAAAGCGCCAGTGTACTGGCAAATATAATTTCTTTTTTCTTTTTTTCTGCCACACCCTCAGCCTTGTGCATTGAAGGAAAGAGTTTCTAGATTGCAGTTTATACAGGAGATATCTCTAGATAATTTGGAACTGAGTGAAACATTAAAATGTTCACAGCCACCATCCTCTGAATTGGTTTAGTCCCTGATAAGTTAGCAACTGCTACCAAGATTGTTTTCCAGCTTTCAACTGGCTTACTTCATACAGTGTCGTAATTACCATGACAATTATTAAACCATAATATTTTTGTTTAAACAGAGACACTTTACATTCAAGTATCCTCATGATTTCAAGTTGAATTCTTTGGGGCAATCTTGCCTTTGGTCATCTTTCTCAATTTACACGCAAGACCAATAAATTTAGTAAGAAAGATGTGTGATTCTTTTCTGCTTTGGAATTAAAGTGATTCTTATTTTCCACAATGTACCATTCAGAAAGAAGCAACTTAGTGACTTTACCAAGATTGATCCCATTACCTGAACGAAAGTTTAGAGAATATATCTTCTAAAGGTTCCCGGTAATAAATTTCCTACACGAGACATTATAATTCTATTTTAAGAGAAAAGCAGCAACAGATATTTGTTACAATTTCAAGTTAACCTCTCATTTACAAAAACTCCTAGTATCATTCCTGTGATAAAGTGGGCTTTTAGTAAATGTCATTTCCACTACTAATTCATTCTTCCTTCTCTCCTCCCTTCTCCTCTTTCCTCTATTACATGCTATCTTTATTCAACATAGATTTCAGAAATACTGCTAAAATGAAAGTAGAATATTCAAAAGTTGCCTAGACGATGTGAACATGCAGATAACAACAAGAAAAGAAACTATAAAGAGATAAACGCATACACACATGTATACACACACCTTCTCTTCAGTTATTCAATTCTTTAATGGGAAAAAGATTTCTTGTCTTGAACAACCAGAAGAATTCTCCTCATCCTACCCCTCAGGCTGACAGTGATCTGGAAAACCTTTCTGGGAATTCTTTTGTTACCTCATATGAAATTGTTTACTATAGGTTTATATTATATAAGGTATTCTGTTTCAATAATTAAAGCGCTATCATGTCACAACATTTCTAGACATCAAAAGGAATTTTGGTCTCAATTACATTTCTCCTTGTCAAATTTACCCCATATACAATGAGTACTCAATATACAATTACTTGACTTGATTTTGCCCATTTACAGTTACAATCATTAAACATTAGGGAAGATATTACAATATTCATTTCAATATTTATTACAAACATCTCAATTATACTTCTGCCACATGGAGAGGGATAAGTTGAGCATGGCCTATGATCTATTTCTTTCCGAGGAGAAAAAACTTTGGTGATCCCAGTATAAGATCTGACCTTTTCTGGTATATATACTAATAGTTGCCTAAAGGAAATGCCTTATTTATGAAATGATTTTAGCAGACTGTCCCTGGTGTAGGATTGCTTATAGTAAACACATTTAGAATCTATGGATTTATGAGGCACAGGTCCTTGGAAAATGTCATATAACCCCTGAATGATCTGAGTGTAGAATGGAGATGTCTGATAACACTTCTCAGCATGTGATGTGACCAGAAATCTTCGCTGAGATGGCTCATCTATTACTCTGGTGCAGGAAATGTATCCGATGCAGGAAAGAAGGACCTGGGATCCATAGGGAATGTCCCAAATCACTTTGTTTCACCTGTGTCTGTGTATTGCTTGTATTCTTTAAATTATTAGTAAAGCTTAATACTAGGTATGTTTGTGATTCATGTCAGTCTGGTTCATTTTGACTGTGTGAAAAAAATGTGATAAATCCCAACTAATAAGACAGCACTCAGGATAGTGTTTCCTACTGAGAAAACGGGATATGGATTAATTGCCAACAAATTCAAATTCAGCAAACATTTACTGAACACCAACATGGTGGATGATACTAGGCATATTCACACGTACTATTGGTCTAATTCAGCTTAATACTCCAAACAACTAGGAAATAGCTTTTATATTCTCAATTAACAAATGAGAAAATTAAGGCATAGAGAAGTTATATGGCTTATGAAAGGTCACAGCAATGACAGAACTAATATGCCAACTATGTCTTTTGCCTCCAGGTCCAAATGTCTTGGTTTCTAAAAAGGGATTGGGAGTCTGACAAACCTGAATGTAAAATATGGCTCTGCCACTTGCTAAATTTGAGGTTTTAGAAATGTTCTGAACAATGCTGCTTTCGTTTGTAAAATGGTGATTTTACTAATCTCATTAACATTATGTACTAGTTGTTAGAAGGATTAAATGAGTTAATATTAAAAAAGGTCAAATACTGAGGCTAGCAATAGTCATTACAGCTTTGTCCTCAGTTCTCTTTCTTCTCACCCTGAGTCTCAGAAGCAGACTTGAAATGTCCAAACAGGGAGGCCTCAGCACAGCCATATGAAGGGAAAGAGGGAGAGAGGGACAGAGGCAGGGCTTAAAACTCTTTTTCCTAAACAAGTTCCCATTTAACCCTATTAGGAAAAGGCGGTGGTAGAATATAACTATTTTTAGTCAAGTCAGTACCCTCAAAACCTGACCATGTTTCTATGTTAATGAAAACAAAGTATCAAAAGGACAAACTATGGATTATGAGTGTCTATTGGAAAATACTGTGAAATCGGGATGCAGGAGAGGGAGAATGCTGAGAGCTTACACTCACCTCCTCAGCCCTCAAGCCCCAAGTCTAAGTGTTAGAATCCTGAAGGCTATTGGATCAGCAGGTCAGGATCGAAGGGAGATGGCCTGCTGGGCAGGGATAAGGCAACCCCACAAAATAGCGAGTGGGGTAGGAGGGGACTAAAGAGAAATCATGTCGCTGGCTATTTCTATTGTGATAAGTTACTCCTCCTCCCCATCAAGATGAACCACCCACTTGAACTGGGGGTGAGATGCCTTGAAGAGGTAACAATTCAACACAGAGAGCTTTTGGCCTATTGAGCTTTGTTATGAGGCAAAGAGGTGTGTAGGATCAAGATTTTGAAGAAGGTGTTTCACACACACACACCCCAAATGGGTTCTGAAGAATTCCCTTAGTTCCGTCTACCCCATTCACACCTATCTCACCACTAACACACATAAGAGGTAGAATTAAATACCTGCTCTTAGACGCATCATGATAAATTCTAAGTAAAGAAAATGGAAACATTCCAAAGGCTTTCAGAAACATGGAACAAAGTACAAAAATCACATAGACCTTAGAGGTCCTGGACTCAAGAAGATAAAGGATTAACTCATCCAAATTGTAAAGAGAGGGGGCTGGCCTGGTGGCCTAGCGGTTAAATTTGCATATTCCGCTTTGGCGGCCTGGGGTTTGCTGGTTTGTATTCCCGGTGCACTGCTTGTCAAGCCATGCTGTGGCAGGTGTCCCACACATAAAGTAGAGGAAGATGGGCAGGGATGTTAGCTCAGGGCCAGGTTTCCTCAGCAGAAAGAGGAGGATTGGAGGCAGATGTTAGCTCAGGGCTAATCTTCCTCAAAAAATGAATAAATAAGTAAAATAAAATGTAAAGGGAAAAGAACTTCCTGGCCCACAATTTTATATACAGCTATCTCATCACTTAAAAGTGAGAGTCAAATCAATATATTCTTAGGCATCTAAGACTTCAAAAGTTTTGCAAAACAGATATACATACAAACAGTATTTGAAAATACCCTCAAAGAAAGTACTCTAGCAAGAGGAGAAACTATTTCAGAAGAACGATTAAGAAGGCAGAAGACATGAGGGATGTGCAAATATATTAAGGTGCTTATCATGTTTTGGGAGAGTATAATGTACAACAAACATATGAAAACAAGCTCTTTATGGGTTTTACCTTTTCCTTTGTTTCTTCCACAACTTTTCCTGGGAAGGAAGTGATAGGGTTAAAAACCAATACATAGCTGATAATTTCTGGCTTTTCTGTTTCCTTATCTACTGGCTGGAGATAAGGAAGTGAGGGATGGAGAGACAAGGCACAGAGATGAGAGGAGAGACAGTGATAGAAGAGTTCTATGGCTCCTTCTCAGGTACAGTCTTTGGAAAGTAGCAAAAACCTAGAGAGGACTAGGACATTGAAAAGCCAAGAGGATCTTCTTCAGTAGACCCTAGGGACCCAGCAAGACTGTAAAGAAAGATGCTTGCTGGTTTTAAGCAGATGGGCTTATCTTGTAGAAACTCACATCCAGTGGTATGGAAACCAGAGGATGAGCCCCAAGCCACACATGCAATCAACAGCAGAGAGAACTGCTATAAATGAAGGAGTGCTGTGGACAGGAAGGAAAGTGTATGAGTACCTGTAATTGAGGATCAGATAAGTTCATGGTCCTTTTACGCAACATCTGCTTAGAGAGATGACTTGATGACAACATGGATTTTCATAATCTGGCAATATGTAAGCCGTCTGAGACTCAGTCACAACTCCAAGAAAAACACTTCTTATGCCAACCCAGAAGAACAGGGCTTGAGATAGTTCCTAAGTAGATTTCTAGGTAACACTTCTTGCACAGCTATATTGTTGAACTGGAAGGCATACCCATTCCATAAGGTTATAGTTTTAATCTGAAATTTTCATATTAACATGGCTTAAATCAAGGTCTAAAACATTATTGAATGTATCTTATGACCACCTCTTTGTTCCCTACAAATTCTTCACTGTACGAGTAAGTGAAATACACCTGAATTTCTGGCTCTTATTTTAGAAGTCTACCACAGGTTGTCAATGCAACCTTCTGATTTACGTCCACTGGGAACTGGAATGAATTGTGTGACATTCCAAGTGTGCAAAGAACTGTCACCTTAGGTATTTGATAATGAAGATGATGCCTCACCGAACTAGCATCTCTCTGTGTCAAATTCCAATATTGAGTTTTTCAGTTAACTGGACAGCAGTCGATATGAAATAATAATGACAAGAGAATCGGGAACGCAAATCTGCTTCTATGACTGTAAATGAGCCATGGGCTCTTCAGGATTGTTAATGTTTTGAGAGATTTGGGTAAAATACTAAAGAGTATTAAATAGCTTTAACTCTCTCATTATTACTAAACTTTAAAAAATTTGAAGTTGTGAAATGTTTACAGAGATATTGTGTGGGTTGAGAGCTAAGTAATTAATGCTCCCCACAGATTCCGATAAAAGATGAAGATACACACACAGACCGTAAAACCAGTGTGACTCTCAATCTTCACATCTTCTCTTCAAGTAAGAAACATACCCATCCACTTCATTAAATGTCAGCCTATATTGCTATTTCACAGTCATCATCTTAAGGGCTTTCATTACATCCTTTGGATTTTAAATTGAACGTCAATCGAATTTGAGTAAGAGAGAAATAAAAGATCAAGAGTTTCTTGTGAGAAAAGGTAAGTTTCAGCATCTATATACTTTATTAAATGTTAGGTTTAGTAAGTTTTAGCTGACTACATTTTAAAATGAAAAAGTAGTCATCTTTATATTTACTTTTACTCCACTAAGCTTCTTATGACTAAGGTGCATGTTTTCAAAAATCAAACAGTGAGGCAACTGGTAGGGCAAATTCTAAAATATCTGTGTTAATAACAGGACAGAGTATTTGAACGTGAGATTATCCCATAAACCCAGAACATATGCGTGGTTTGCATGCAATACAAGGAAAGATGACCTATTAAATAACCCCCCCAAAGCAGGTAACCAAGTTGGAAGCTACGTGACTTAGACGATAGTCATACTGCTCCCAGATAAATGGACATTAGGAAGAAATTCTACTTTGTGGTGAGTTGTAGAGGTGCAAACTCTGAATCTGAAGAAGTGGATGTTACTGGTGGATGCCGGTGGAATTGTGTATGGAAATATGGGGTGTTTAATGCGATGAGATCTAGACTGGACATGTGATTTTCAATCCATGTACTTGGAAGTAACAATTGAAGGTAAGGAAGTAGATGTGATCTTTGAGGGAGAGAAAACAAAACAAAACCAAAACAAGTCAAACAAGTTTCTTGATGAAATCTATTTTTAAGGGAAGGACAAAAGCCTGATATTGGCTCTAAATTGATATGAGAACTAGAGAAAATATTTCTTATTTTTACATCAAGGAAATCAGTGATCCCTATATCAATGGGTAATCCACTAAACATTTTAGCAAGCATAATATATTAGAGAAAAGGTGACAATTTTGGTAAAAATAATTTTCATGACAATTTGGAAATTGAATAGAAAGTTTTGGAAACATTATCCTAAGCACAGAAAATATAAGGCAGGCATAAATATTCCCTGCTCGGAGCAGAAATGTGCTCCCTAGTAAAAATGATGTATCAGTGGTGGATACTCCCACCATCAATGTTGGTACTGTATTACTTTTAATAAATGATCCAAAAAATGATATAATGAAAGACCAAAGATTATAGATTATCTTATGTTGTTTCTGAAATGCAATGTCAAGCTAACATGAATAAAGTAGAGAAACAACTTGAAAGGGTATGTGAATAGACTGAAGAATAGGAAAGATTTCAGAGGAATAAAAAACTATGCTCCAGATGATAGGCTATGGTCAACAAATTTCTGCCCAAGAAAGAGAATCAAGACGCAAAATGAATTCCTATTCTTGCAGGGTTCTCTAGTGTCCACTGTAAATTTTTAGAGATATCAACAAAAGCTCAATAGAAAAATGCATCTTCTTCATAAAACACATCTTAAAATATTTGTAAAAAAGGGTTTCATACTTCAGTTATGAATAAGAGAACTCAGGAAAATCCAGAAAAGAACAACTCAATTAATCAAAGCCTATAAAAGGGACTATTGCTATTATTATGGTTGTTGCTATTTCAAGGAGAATAACCTACACCGTCCGAAAAGGTGAAGGATGAGGTAAGATACAATTAACAGCCCCAGTAATAAAGGACATGCAAATAAGACCACAAATTTTCAGTTCATTATGAATATGTATCCAAAAACTCTGAAGGTAATATTCGGACAAATAAAAGAAGGTGCTTCACTCTTTTATCGAGTGAACAGTTACCCTTCAATGTGCTTGATCCTATACAGTTAAAGAGGACAATAATATGTCACGTGAAGAAGCACTTAAAAACCAGTGTTTCACAAACTGTGCTCCACAGAACACCACATCAAAGAGGTATGAATGGATTCTGCAAGAAAAACACAGGGTTCTTTAGTCAAATAAGTTCGGGATATAAGAAAGGAACCGTTTAAGAGTTCCCTTTACTATAGGGCTTCTAAGAGCTTTCAGTATAGATATGCATACATAATTGCATATTCACATACATAATTATATGGTCAGTATAGGCTAGATTATATCTTGATAACAACCTCTGAATTTCTAATGGCTTAACACAATAAATGTTTTTTTTATCGTTCACACTATATGCCCATCACAGGATAGCAATGACGCTCTGATCCACAAAGACCCATGGCTGGATGGAGGTACTGCCATCTTGTACCACCATCTGTAACACGGGGCTTCCTTCATTACCATGGTAAGAAAAGGGAAACAAGTCAAGAAACAAACAACAAGAAAAACAAAAACCCACAGAGATTGAAGACTTGCTCACAAGTTTTCCCAATGTCTTATCCTGAAGTTCACTTCACTCTGCTCACATTTTATTGGTCATAACTGGTCACATATTTCAGTACCCAATAAGACTGGAAAGTATATAGAAACAGAATTATGTTCAGTGAACATTAATATCTTTTCCCCAGTATCCAAGAGGAAATTTTATTTTATTTATTGTTTTTAATATGTGATTATTTTTCTTTTTTGTTGAGGAAGATTCTCCCTGAGCTAACGTCTGTGCGGATCTTCCTCTATTTTGTATGTGGGTAACCAACACAACATGGCCAACAACGAGTGGTGTAGGTCCATGCCCAGGAACCAAACCTGGGCCACCAAAGCAGAGCACACCAAACTTAACCACTACGCCATGGGACCAGCCCCCAAGAGGGAATTTTAAAATGCAGCTTTTCTCAAACTTATTGGAGTGTAGAACTATTATCATTATTTTTTAGTGTGGCATTTTATAGAATTAAGTGTCAACGAAACACAATTGGGGAAATACCAATTTAAATAAGCTTTTGCTTGATAAGAAGGAATTTAAGCAATATGCTTATAATTCAATCATAATATTTTGATATAAATACACTGAAGAATGGTAAACAGAGGCCAAAATTATCTCTAGGCATCTCAAAGATGAAATACTGGGCACCATGAAATATAGCTTTGATCCAATTATTATGCGTTTATTATTTTAGTCTGTGTTAGCATACAACCCACACATCCACACGTGAGCTATTCCTATACCTTTGAAGGAGTAGTCTTACTGTTTGGAAGTACACTAAGAAGAGATTCTTTTCCTTCCAATATTCCTACAATGTTACTGTTAGCAATGTCAGCCTTTGGTATCACTTGTCAACAGGGATGTCAGCTTAGCCCTTCGTCTGTCTTACAATCTCCATTCTTTAATATCACTGAATAATGTGTATATATTTAATGTTCCATAGAGCTCATATACCAAGCACTTCACACTGTACAGTTTAGGAAATTCCATAAACTATTTTATAGTACAGACTTCAAAATCAAAGTTAGATTCTGAAAAATATCTATTAAATTTTAGAAGTTTCTATTCTCAGTACACAAATAATCTTCTCTGTAGTTTATGTTTCCTCTAACATGGTTGCTTATTTTTAGGATCCTTGTAAATATTTATCATTTTTCTTTTTGTCATTTACTGGATTTTAATAAGTATGCTAAGTTACGTTAAATTGGAATAACTTTCTTTTAATCTGTTCATTCTGATGATTTATGTGCTTATTTTTAAAAACAAAATATTTTTCTTGTCTTATATTAAATCTGGAATAAATATCAATGCAAAACTTTTCATAATAGATGTGCTGTTTTCCAAATATACCATGTGAAGAATCATAAATCCACACCTTTATCATCACCAGTGCAACAGATAGTCTCATCTTACAATTATTCACAATTAACTTTATTTATACTCTAATTCTGTACACAAACGTGCCTAATGATATCAACAGCATAAAAGCATATCTATTTTGAAGACATTGTTTGATAATTAAACTAATAAGAATTGAATATTTGCAAAAACAGAATAAAGAATTTTTACCACTTTCTCATTACAAACATAAAACCTCTAAAGTATTATTCTGATTTAGACCTATTGTTCATTCTAGCCAAGAGTCTATTTCTGAGAGAGATACACGACACTAGTTACAGGAGATTATCAGTATCTTCCAATCTATAAATTCAGAATATTATAGAGGTCCCCTAAGCTGTCATAGTTTCTCTGAATAGCCCATCTACAGTAGAGGGAAATGTGTTCAATAACTGGATTGTTTGCAAAGAGGCAGTGTAGAGTGGTAATTTTAACAAGTTTAGGTTTGGGCTTCAGCCAAATCTTGATATATTGTTTGCTAAATATATTATTTACTAGGTATTTACCTTGGGTTTGAGCAAACCAGCTTGCTACAGATAGGCTTCTCTTGTTACTGGCTTCTACTTCCTAGATCAACTCCTTTAAATATATGATACTGATGCAGGGTTGGTGAGCCGAGGAGTCGAAAGAAAGATTTCTTGGACTCTCAAGGTCTGGCAGTAGTGCTCTTTTATTTAGAGAATAGTATAGAATAGCATGGGGACAGGGCCCATGGGCAGGCAGAGCCGGTGCCAGCATGCTGCTGTTCCTGCATGGGGAGAGGACCCAGGGGCAGCAGGAGCTGCTGCTGCCACCGCTGCTGCTGCTGCAAACATGGGTGGAGAGTAAGGCTAAATTTAAGGCATAGGTAAGTGAGTTATCTTTTTACAAGACAAAGGAAAGAATATGTAAAAAGAGTTGTTAAAATGGTATCAGTGCAGGTAGAGTCTGGTTATTGGGTGGTCCTATAATTTTTAGATAAGAATCAAACCGGATTAAGTAAATGGCAGAAGCCACCACTTAAATATTATCTTCAGCTAAAGACAAAGGAGGATGTTGGGGGGGGGGGGGCGGTCAGTTACATGAGGTTGCCAGACAGTAAACAACTTAAGTTCTTGCCTTTGGCATTGATTAAGAGTTTCTAGAGATAAGGTCATCCCCCTTCTTCCTGGCACAGAGAGGGAGGTATCTTTACAGATGGAGATTTCCCTTACAAATGTAAATGTTTCCCAAAAAAGGGCAAGCAAACTCCACTCCTCAGAGTTGCTTTTATTAAAAGTAACCAGCCCCCTTCTCATCTGCAGTTTTAAAAGTAACCAGCCTAAAATAATCCTCGTCAATACCACATAGGATGCCCAGATCTTTTTGTGAAGAAAGGAAATGACTGTCTGCAACACACCTCCAAATAAAAACAGTGAATAAAGGGGCTTGAAATACGTATTCATAAATAAGTGACTAACACACACGACGTACACATGTTTATTCTTTCAGAAGCACTAAGTGCTTGTGTAATATATTATCTGAAATGCTGGCGTTATCAATCCCCCTTTATGTATAAGAAACCGAGGTTAAGAAGTTCAACTAGATATTTTCACAGTCAATAAATGACTGATGGAGGTGGAATTCGATGTCAAATCTAACTGAAGCCACATCATGTGCTCTTAAAAACCGTCATGAAGGCAAATTATTTTAACTAAACATCACAAGGAGCAGAACTAAAATGAAAACTAAGAAAACGTTGAGTATAGACTTTTTAGTGATTCTGGAAGCAGCTGGTACTACTAGCACATTACTACATATTTTCTTGCAGTGGTGGAGGAGGGTGTCAGAATAATAATTTATGAGAATTATTACTAAAAATGTTATATTCTTGGTATGACATGGGTTAAAGAATAAGTGCAATATAATGTTAATAACACTAAATTTTGTTAGAACATCTAAATTCCAGATTTTATGTACTCTTCTCGCTAGCTATGTTGACCAAAGGCAAGTTAATCAATCCTTTGACCATGAGATTCTTCATCCTATAAAATAATGTCTCACTCCTTTATTCTGGAAATTCCTCAAAAGCAGAAACTTCATCTTACATACGTTTGACTTTCTGCCTCAAACATGGAGCCTTCAGGGCTCCTGAGTCGCACCACACCAGGAAGGCTGTTGACATCACAGTCTCTGTGGAAGGCACCCTTTGGCCGGGCGGTACTGAGCTGTGCCCAGTTACCCTGAGCACGTGGCACCTTCAGAGCTTCAGTAAATACTGCTGCAATCTACTGTGAACTGCCACCAGTTTTTCTAGGAGTTGAGTAAAATACAATAAATATTGAATTGCTAACTTGCTGCAAAATGACATGCTGATTACTATTTTATGATTTTTATTGCTCCTCTCCCTAATATTGTTTGAATACATTGATGAACTAGTTAAGAGGAAACCACAACATTGTGGCCCTATTGTTGTCAACATCATCTTCTATTATTTCTTGGTCTAAATGGAACTTGATTCAAGGTTTGTTTTAAATGTTCTTCACCATCCTCTCAGAAAATTGTGCTCATAACTTTTATGAAGCATATCTTGCAGTCAAACCCTGTTGCCCACCATGTTTTATTAAAAACTTAAGAGAATTGACATAAATTTTGAGATTTATGGAATTATAATAATCTAAATTATAATAAGCTAAAATATAATAAGCTAAGTAATTTTGATCCATTCTTGAAAGTTTCAGATTGGTGTAAAAATTAGCTCGTGAGCCTAGAGCATCTTCTGACATCACGCATTCATGATGGTGTAAAATCTGTGAAAGCACCGTTAAAGCTTTAGTCACATTAATAAATAAGAAAACTAATAAGACTGCCTCTTAGAAATTCTGTTGAATTCTCTGGCTTCTATTTTTATGTCACTTTATTGAGTAGAACCAATCCAGATGTAACCTCGCAGGGTAATTCTCTCATGAACAGCTCCTGCAGATTTAGATTAAAATGGTATCTGGCCATAAAAAAAAGCAGTTTAATGCTACAGTGAACACCATTCACTAATCCTCATGTATCATTTGTGAAATTCAGAGTCTGTTTGGCAAAAATAACTGCCCTCTGCCTTTAAATACTCTATGAAGATGGAGTCAGAAAACCATACCCAGAACTTGGTTGCTTCTGGGGGAAAGAAAACAACGGGCATGGTCAAGACCATTATTTTCATTCCAGCAAACAAATGCAAAATAAACTTCTTCAAAAATGAAAGGAGGATTTTTAAAATGTGGAAGCTGTGGTTAAGTTTGCTGCTCCTATCTGTAAGACTGGGCTACTTCTAAAACGATCACATTTTTGTGCATACATTCAACATATCTTGACTGAGTTCTTTGAGCACCAAGCACCGTGTGGCAGGAGATGCGAGGCTCTGCCCTAGAGGTTTTCACAGTTGTCACCCTCTACAATGCCGTGGGTAGAGGGGCCACCTGCATGGGGAAGCACTTCACAACCATTTTAACTCATGTCTTCTCACTTGCTTTTTCACTCCATTTTCTGCACTCCTCCACCAGGCAAAAAATGCATATTTTTGAGCTTCTGTTACGAAAGGAAGAAATACAGAGAATGCCTTTTTCAGTCTTCATCCCCAACCACACCCCAACCCCAGAATTTTTCCCACTGCAGGTTTTATTGTGTTTAAGGAGGTTTGTCTTCTCAACCTTTTCTACCTCTGTTCCCTGAGCATCACAGCTCAAGAGTCACTGAGGTGCAGTTCTGAATTATAAGGTGTGGGCCTGACCCACACATTAAGCTAAAACTGACCATCAGGTGGCTTTTCTGTTTTTCATCATGAATTTGCTTTCCTTCTGTGTATACAAAGGCCGCAGTGATCGCCTGTGGCAAATATGCTAAATCCAATTTGGCAGAGCACACTTGAATATTGAGATCATTGATCACCCCGGTTTCGGGACCTGCCAAATACCTGTAGTTACAACAAAAGCAATTCCAATAGAGCACTGATGTTTCGGTGATGGAAAACTCTTCTTAATATGGGAGGAAGGAAAATTCAGGCATTCCAAATACAATTGTTTTGGGCTTTAGTTGATTTTTGCTTTCATTAGCTCCGGTCTCTGTGGAGAGGCGGCCTAGGCCGTGGAATGATCCTGTTTTAGTAAGTGCACCCACACCTCATCAGTGCTCCAAAGTCAACTGGCATGGCTAGGCTTAGATTCTATGAACCCAACATCAACAGTGTAAACTATGCTAAAGAGAATACAGATAATTAAATGTTTCCACTCACTGTTAATTTGGTTTTACTCTTCATATTTTAAAAATAAGGAGTAAACAAATCTATCTAACAATGCAACTTGAGAACTAAATGGAACCTTTGTAGCTACTCAACCCTATTCTTTCATTTTACCAAAAGAGCAAAGAGTTGATTAGGGTGAGTTTGTGTAGAACTCTTATTTTCCTACTCAGACCAGCATTCCTTCCACTATAACAGACATCCTCAAAATTACTTGAAAGAGATTGATTTTTCCTTTTTTGGATCACCTAAGGACGTCCTATACAATTTTTGGTTCCCATAGCTTCTGCATTTACAGCGTTTTATAATGGGAGCTTATATTTAGATGAAGGTAAAGAATGGCAGAATTCTGAATGATCAACACACACAGAATTCAATTTATTTATTCTACTGAACTTACTGAGGCAAGAAAGAACAATAATGCCGTGAGCTCCGCAGTATGTAAAAATGGTGAACATGACTCAAGATGGCAAATCATAGCAAGATGTTCTCTGAAAAACTATAAAAGCTACTTTCTCTTTTTAATCATTATTTAACAGAAAACACCCCCATCTCTTGATCTTCTGACTTAAGTGTTTTTTTCCCCTGAATATGCCTTTTCTCTATATCAATGGCTAGGTGGAATCATGTGAGTATGACTTGTTCATGTGACTGTTAAGAATTAGTTTTTGTTCATAATAATTTCTGTATTTTAATTACTTTTTAATAGGGCTATTGAACAAGAAATCCTGTTCTTAATGATTCTTCAAGAGGACCACAAGGTGAAAAAGGGCTATCTATCTTGGCCACCTTTAATGACTGGGCATTTATGTCTTTCCTGTGCATGAGATATCAAAGAATGAGGAAAGGGAATGTTTGACGTAACGATAAGTACATTTCTCAGATCTTAGGAAAGCTATCTTTAAAGAATTTAGAGTCTTAGGGATATCATCCAATCACTAGAGCATAGAAACAAATTATTAGTCTATAGTGGTTAATGGCTCTGCGTGTAGACCTAAACTGTCTGGGTTTGAATCCTGGCTTGCCACTAACTAGCTGTGTAAGTTTGTTCCCGGTGCTAAACCTTTCCACAACTCATTAACTACCTGTGTGACTTTCATATAGCTATTAAACCCTATGATAACTCAGTTTCCACATTATGAAAGTTGACATAGTAATATAACCTACGTCATAGAATCATTATGAAAATTAAATTATTAATACACAGAAAACATAGAATTGTGCCTGGCAAATAGTATGCACTTAATAAATGCTAGTTATAATTATTATGGTAAGAAACAAGAAAATCATATCTTTTGAAGAATAGTTTAAGTGACTTTTACATACAAGGGAAGGCAGATCTGAGCAGAGTTACTCCAAAGAGCGGAGCTAAAACTAACAAATGGAGGTTTCAGGACCACAGACTTAAAGGAGACCCAAAGAAAATACTCCTTAATAACTAGAACTATCAAAACATGAGCTCCCCATACACTGGTGATGCTTAAGAAGAGGATGAATTACTTTCAGAGATACTAGAAAGTATTTCCATCAATATTGCTACTAGATGAGCATAATGAATTTCTTTCCAATTCTAAGGGTCCATGAGGTTATAGAAGCAAAATGGAGGAAATCTTACTAGAAATCTTATTATGTGTTACCTGATTTGACATTTCTCTGATCACAGCCACTGTCAGACCTCACTTCTCTCAGGCTTATCCTACTCCCACCTGCTCCCCCCAGGTGTAAATATTTTTCTTAAAAAGTTTCAACCAGAACTAAACATAACACTATTATTCTACTCATACAGAAAAACAGAATAATTACAGAGATTCTGAATCTATAGTCTACAAAAATAGACGCAGGAGCCTACGACTTATTTTTAATATTTCAATGAGCCTAACAAAACAGTTACTATTTACCATAATGAAAATGAATGTATTAAATTGTTAAGTTCCTTTATTTTGAATGGAATTATGTTGATTGAATTATATTATCTCAGGTTCTTGATCATATGATGCTCTTAATGTTTTCATTATTTAAAACCAGGAAATGTGAGGCCCGCCCAGTGGCGTAGTGGTTCAGCATACTCTGCTTTGGTGGTCTGGGTTCCTGGATTTGGATCCCAGGCATGGACCAACACCACTCATCAAGCCAGGCTGTGGCAGCAACTCACATACAAAATAGAGGATGATGGGCACAGATGTTAGTTCAGGGCCACTCTTCCTCAAGCAAAAAGAGGAAGATTTGCAATAGGTGTTAGCTCAGGGCCAATCTTCCTTACCAAAAAAAGGGGAAAAAAAAGGAAAATTGATCATTGGTTTATACAAGCACTTTAGTATTTAGAAACTTTCAAAGAATGCAGTCCTTTGGTTAAAAATAATTACAGCAGGAAGAAAATCAAAGAGATTGGTAATGGTTCTACATGTCTATTAAAACAGTCAATTAAATGTTAGCTCTTTCAGGAGACAACATGTCTTGGAGTCAGAAGAACTGGGGGACATCCAGGCCATGCTGGTTAACTGTTTTGAGACACTGGGTAAATTATGTAACCTCACTGAATATCAGTTCCCACCTCCCTAAAATGAGGAGAAAGTCTGCATTTGCTCATTTATTGATTTGGTCACATCCTGCCTCCTTCTATGAGAGATTTGATACACAGCCTCAAACAAAAGACAGATCACATTACAAATGGGATATATTCAAAAACTGGTTTGCCTTAGGGAAGATTTTTATGCTGTCAAGATATTTTAGTCCCAGAAAAAATATTTTGAACAAAATTACAGATTTGCTAGTAATACATAGACAAAATTTCTGTGATTATCATTCGGCATGTGGATTGTTAGTAGCCTTCCCACATTCACTGGCATTTCTTAATATGGATTAGACTAGAAAACAATGGGAATACGAGGTTCACAAGGTCAGCTTCATATTTCATCATCAAAATCCATAATTGAAAGCAAAAAAAAAGTCCTTAGCAAGGTAAAGCAATCATGAATTATGCTAGTAATTTCTAGTTCTCCAGGTCCAGCAGCAGCAAACTCTGACCCTTAGGCAAAATCCTGGCCCAGGCTTGAATTTGTCAGGTCCAAGACCTAAGAATGGTTTCCATGTTTTTAATGATTGGAAACAGTCAAAAGTCGAGGAAAATTTTGTGACACATGAAAACTATATGAAATTCAAATTTTAGCATCCATAAATAAAATTTTTTTGGAACACAGCCCCCCTTATTTCTTCACATACTGTCTACAAAGGCAGTGTTGAGTAATTGCGACAGATTGTTTGGCCCCTAAAGCTTAAAATATATCACTCTCTGTCCTTTACCAAAAATGTTTGCCTCCTCATCTAGATGGCACAGAACTGAACGATTTCCACTGGTACGATCTTCCTGTTTATTTCCAAGTCATAAAATAAATACGACTGCAGAGTGAAAACTCACAAAGTATATTTAAAGATACATACATATAATCTTCTTAATCATCATGGAGGGTAAATTTGTGGTCTTTCTGAAAAACAATATTATCTGTCAGACATTTAATATATAGAAACACTTAACTAAAGTGTTAGTTTTTGTTTTTCTTCTATTTTGGGAATAAAATGATAAACTTTTACACAAATTGGTAAAATAACTACACAGTTATTGAGGTGCCACTGCAATACATTTTTGCTTAAAAGGCATTTAACTGACTGATGCTCTTAAAATTTTTTAAAATAATTTTTAAACGTTTTAAGATATATATTTCTGTATGGATAGACATATATACATAAACATACATTTTATCCCCCTGCCTACACACAGAAACATACACATAAAAACACCCAGGCTAAAATAGTAACAGCTGGGGTCTGGTATCACAGCGCTAATGTTGGGATCCCTACTTGGCTCCTCTAGTGGGTGCCTGGGGAGTCACACTGCCCTTGCCTAAATTTCTTCATCCTTGAAATGTGGGAGATAATAATTATAATAATAAAAACCTATGTCATGGGGTTGATTTAGAGAATTAAATGTTATACATTGGGAGCATGTAGAGCAGAGAGTGGCACATAGTAAGATCCCCATGATGTTAGTCAACAGCTGTTCTCGGGGTTGTTGCTGGTGCTCTTCCTTTTCCCACCATTCAGGAGGGTCTACAGATATATGAAAACACCTTCAAGGACATATCATCTGTCTTGGCAGCCCAGGAATAAAAAGCACCCATTAACCTGAAAACTTACTCTGTAAAAAGAATCATTTATGTCATAGGGGTATGGATGAACTGGAAAGGACCAGAGCTGCAAAGATTTTCCCCTTTCTATCATCTTTAGCAATGCTGATTGCCTTGAAAATGTCTGTTGGTTCCTTATTTGCCTTTATTGGAAGGGAGCTTTCGTAAGAAGGAAGGAGAAAAGAACTGTGGGCATTTTTACTTCCTTATAGGGATTAGGGCAATAGGTAGGAAAGGCTTATCTTTTCTTAAAGAGAGATTTGGTTTATCATTCATCTAAAAATACAAATAGCACAGCAGTAGACAATCAAAAGAATAGGATCAGGAAAGGTTTAGAGAAGGATGAAGACATTCTAATAACCAAAGCCCAACAGAAGACAAAAATAATTGGAAAAGTCACATAGTTTGCTTCTGAAAATTTAAGAAAGAGGCAAAAAACGTATTTTGGGAGAAGAGATGCTTTTTTGTTGTTTTGTTTCATTTGTTCTCTTTGATTTGTTTAATCTTTTATCTAATGCTTGTGTGTATGCATGTAATGTTGCATCTATCACGTCTTCCTTCCTGGATTAGATTTTTTGCCAGTGATGAATAATAAAATCTAAGTAAGCTATAAATGTGTTGAGCTGTGAACCACTGATAATTATAAAGCTTGATTTGTAAAATTCTTTTTCAATATGCCTGAAATGTTGGCAGCAATTGTTTATAGACGATGTTATAATGACAGTGTAGGGTAGGACTAGTCTTGGAATGGTGGGTTTACTGTTCATATTGGTTCTTCACTACTTGAATGTCTTCCCAAAATGCTTCTCTGCTGTGATATAGATACCACCTATGCCGAAACAAATTAACACAGTAAGCTTGAGACTGCTAGCCTGGCAAAGGACTTCTCTTGCAAAGTTGTACTTGGCTGGTGTCCAGGAACTTGAATGCTAGAGTTCCCTACACTAATGTAAACTTTTCCCTAAATGATAAGAGTAGTCCACTGGCCCCGTACTGTTTTTGCAAACTATATGGTTTATACTGAATACCTGCTTTCCTTTTGGGAGCCTGGTATGTACTAGATAGATGGTGCCTACTGGCCCACCCCAGGCTTCTAGTCTCAGGCCAGCTTCCCAGTAGACCACGTTTCTCATGTGTTGTCGCACTTCATTGCTAGAGAAGTTAAGTGCCCTCTGTGTGACTCCAGTAGGAGCAGATTCTTGGAAGCTTACGCCTAGTTTTCTCTGGATTTCACCGCACTTGTCTTTTCTCTTTGCTGATTTTGCTTTGCACCCTTGGCCATAGTAAAACGCAGCCATGAGCATGAGACTACATGCCGAGTTTTGGAGATCCCAGACCCACAACCCAACTGAACGTTGTTGAGAATCTGGTGCAGATGAATCCCGTGGAGTATAGTTATTTCATAACTTTAGATTAACTTTGAAATTGAATTTCTTAAATTTATCACCACAGATTGAGAGTACTTTGTGAAAATTTCCCCAAGTCCTCCTTGAGGGAAGTATAAAAAGCACTAATATTCACTGAATATGTGATTCAGACATATTATGGTGATGTATTTAACAGCTGTGTGATAAGCTCAATCTAAGATTCATCTGAATTTAAAGCCTGTGCTCTTCCCATGATGCTGCACAAATTCTCCTGAAAACGGCAGAGACGAGCTGCCTTCTGTCCTATTCTAAAAATGTTTGTTATAACTGTTCATGGATTTAAGTGCTGATGAGCATAACAAATACTTAGTGTGCAGAAATGTCATGCCCAGAAGAACTGTGGAGAGACATAAGGAGGCCAACCAGCACGACCTAGAGCATTTGGACAACGGGTTTTGGTCATTCCTCGTGTGTGTCACTGTCACTTGTTTTCCCCTTTGAAGGGCTGCAAATTGGCTGATTGCTAAAAGACTAGAGCACAAATGGATTTGTGTCCTGGCTTTGTAAATGAGATGCTCAAAAATGGGAGAGTAGGGATTACTCACTTCTCTCTCCAGATCTTTCCCTTACACACTCAACTCTAAAACTTCTGGCATTTTCCTCCATGATTTTTAACCCCACTACTTTTTCCCGTGGAGTTCCTAATGAGAATGATAAAACCACTCATCATGAAATGCTTGAGGGCAAGGACTGTACTACTCCTTTTTCAGAAAAATAAATATAAGCAAAGCAGCTAAGGAAATAAGAAAAGAATCCACTCGCAGTTTCATCTCTGCTGTAATTATAATATGCACTAAATATTTAAAGCCTGCAGGGCTCACAATATTATTTCATATTTGGCTGTTCTTCCTTCCCAAGAGAGAATAAAGAAAGAAATGAAAATGTGGACTGTAATAAGAAAAGTTGCCCGAGAGATAAGAGACTCAAAAGGAAAGGATATAAGATAATATGAGAATGGAAAGTACATGTTAAAAGCTTTTAACTACAAGTGTTAGCTAACCAACATTAGATGCATTTTGAAGGAAGCTAAAAAATAAGTCTAGTGGTGCAGCAACAGTATTTTTTTCATAGAACATACAAAGAGCTAAAGACAAAAAATTTATTATACGACTTTGCTTTATGTTTCATCCCTTTTATCTTATGATAAATTACATATAGTTCAGATAAGGCATGTTTAAAGAAATTGTTAAGATATGAATAAAGTAAGCTTAAAAAAGAAAACATTCATACTAATGGATATTTTGTGTTTTATGCTGCAAGGCAATTTACTCTTATAAATTGTCTTGCCAAAAGCATATGGTGCAGAGATAAGTGTCAAATGGGAAAACTAAAGCCTGGTCTTTCAGGGAACATAGGGAAGGATTTGTGTGGTATAGAAGGGCCAAAATAGCATAACAAACTCCTCTATGTGGGTAGAAAATAAAGCCCAGACACCAGGCTGTGACTTTAAGTGTCTCCTTTTTCATCTATTTTTACACAAGAATGAAAAGATACATGTAAAAAAGTGTTCATTGCAATATTATCTGTAACAATAAACATCATGTAAAATTTCCTCCATAAGGAAATGATACATTGATACCACTTCTATTGAAAAGAATGAAGTAGATCTCTGTTTGGTAATATGAAAAGATGGCAAAGTTATACTCCAGTGAAAGAAGCATCAATATAGAAAGGCCCAATGTGTAAAAAAACTATCTATCTATCCATCTATCGATCTATCGATCTATCGATCTATCTATCTCTATCTCTATCTCTATCGGTCTATATAAATACAGATGTGAGTATATCGTTTGGAAATTTCAGAGGAGATGCAAAAAAAATTTGATGATACACAGAATTGATGATTCTGTGGTGGGAGACTGGGTGTCTGGAGTAGGAAGGACTCACTCTACTTTGTCTTACATACGCGTTTGAAATCTAAGGTTCTACATATACTTACTGTCTATATTTTAATAAATGTTGGTTTGACTTTTAATACATTTAAGTGATTTTTACAGTATTTTGAAAAGTTCTGAAAATTGCTCATTATTTAAAAATTACAAATACGTAGATCATTGACTAATTAAATGACAAAATATTTACATGACTAATATTTAAATGACTTTTTAACATGATATTTCTGTCAAGGATGGATCTCATATACGATGGTGGTCCCATAAGATTAGTACCATATAGCCTAGGTGGGTAGTAGGCTATAGCATCTGGGTTTGTGCAAGTATGCTCTATGATGTTCGCACAACCACAAAATCACCTAATGATGCATTTCTTGGAACATATCCCCATTGTTAAGCAATACATGACTGTAATTAGATGATTATTTCCTGAATACTATACATTACCTACACTTTTCACCTCTTGTAAAATTCAATTTTAATTTGAAATTTTGTGTTTTCCATGAAATCTTTTGTCTGTGAGTACATTAATATTGTTCAAACTAACCATCATAACAGATCAATGGATTAGATGCTAGTTAAGTAAGAGCCATGGGATTTCTGTTTAAACTTTTCACGTCTAGTGGTATGCTTTCTTATTGCTTTACACCTATTTAGTTATACTATTGATAGCCAACCTTTGCTATTGGGATAGCTTGTTCTCATTCTATGTCAACAATATTCTGTACACACTTGGGAAAGCAGAAATGTAGTCAATATCAAGATTTGTTGTTGGTGCTGTCGAGTCAGTTCCAACTCCTAGAGACCCCGTGTACAGCAAAGTAGAACCCTGCCCGGTCTATCTGTGCCATCCTCTCCCCTTCCAAGATCAGGTAATGCCCGGCTGCTATTCACAATCTTTTCATGGCCAGTTTTTTTGGAAGTGGACGGCCAGGTCCTTCTTCCTAGTCTGTCTTATTCTGGAAGCTTCACTGAAATCTGTCCACCGTGGGTGACCCTGACAGTATTTGACATACCAGTGGCATGGCTTTCAGCATCACAGCAACCACCACAGTATGATAACTGACAGACAGGTAGTGTGGTTCCCTGACTAGGAAACAAATAGCAGTGAGAGTGCCAAATCTTACCCACTAGACCACCACAACATCAAGACAGATTCCATTATATGGTTTCATCAGTTTAGGAAGAGCCATAACAAATGGCCAGTCTTATAGAATTTCTATAAAATCAAAATTTTTTTTCTCATTTTTACTCCTCTTGACATGATGGCTTTTTCTACTCCATAGTTGTGATTGCCCTTTCACTTTGAAGTCCATTTTTCCTTGATAAATCCTTCACATAAATGCAGAAAATCTTTTCATAATACAAGTTGATATGTGTGTTGTCATAAATAGTCAGAAAACGACTAGCAGGGCTTCCCGAACATATCAATGCACAAGATTTTATAGCTTTTCTTCTTTTCTTCATTCATTGATCCCCAAAGATATCTGAAAGCCTACAAAGTTCTAGTAACATCATTTGACCAAAACTAAAACAATGAAGACCACTGATAGTTCCTACATTCATATTGCATCTTATGTAACAAGGTAATTATTCTAACATTATAAATGAATTTCTCAGTTTATGAGCTACTGTAAAACGGACTAGCAGTTTTATGAGTTCCCTATCAACAGGAGCATTCAATGGGAAAAAGGGTAACCGTCCATAAGAAGTGTTGCAGAGGGGACTTTTGTTTGGGGTGGGAGAATGGACAACTAAGGCCCATCCAACTGCGATAGTTTTCAGTTTGCAGGTATACTGCCATTCTTAGTTTTCTGCCTAAAAATTAATATTGCTAGAGAATTCCTATTAAAAATATTTTTCAGGGGCTGGCCCAGTTGCCGAGTGGTTGTCACACATCATAACTAGAAGGAGGTAACACCACCCACGACTTGATGGGGACAGGATGACCAGAAGCTCTGTGTTAGGACCCCTCCTTTGATTCTGCCCTATGTGTCTCTTCCCTTGGCTGATTTTATCATACATTCTTTCCCCACAATATACCATAATCATGGGTGCAATAAACTTTCTGTGAGTTCCTTAAGTCCTTCTAGTAAATTACTGTCTGATGCGCTCTGCTTCGGTGGCCCAGGGTTTCGGAGGTTCGGATCCTGGGTATGGACATAGCACTGCTTATCAGGCCACACTGAGGTGGCAACTCACACAGCACAAACAGAAGGACCCACAACTAGAATATACAACTATGTACTGGGGGGCTTTTAGGAGGAGGGAGAGGAGAAGGAGGAAAAGAAGAAGGATAAAGACTTATAATTTAAAAAAATTTTCACCTAAATAATGGATTATAAGAAATTAGATTGAGAAAAATTATCTTGCTTTTTTTTTTTTTAATACTAATTCATTATTGTATCTTTCTCTAACAATCTAGTGAAGATGGATAAGACAGCGAGGAAAAGACATTTTAGAGCAGGAAGTACGAGGGTGAGACATGGACTTTGTTCATTGAAAGAGCCACTTGCAAAGGCAAATTAAGTCCTTGACATTAATTTCTTCTGAAGTCAAAGGATAAGTTCATGTAGGACCTTCAAGCTTGAAGGTGAGATTCTGATAGCTGAGTCCTAAACAAGTTGCCTGGGATTTTTCACCACCTAAAAGTAAGTTGTGAAATTGGAAAGAAGGAGAAATCTTTCAAGTTTATGCAGGCCCTTTAAAATCACAAAATCATAAAATTTCAACAGAACCTTAGATTTCCTGTAATCTAATACTCTCATATTATAGAATTGGTAAGTAAAGCTCATAAAGTAGTTCATGTTTCTTTGTTTATTTGGCAGCTTCTTGTCTTCAAACTTTTCCATTAGTGTTTCTTATCTCCAAATAATAATGGATCATAGCATCTGACTCTGCATTAACAAATCGGCCTTGTCTAAAATGTCTTGGCCTTCACTCTTGGGAAGTAATCTATGTCATAGCTGACAAGATTATCTTTGTTTAGAGTGAGGATTTGCCACACCCAATAGCCTTAGTGTGGGGGCATCCAAGTCAGAAGGACCAACCATGTGATTTAGGTTGGGGGCTTTGGGCCATGAGGTATCAGTTGACCAGGAGACTAAATTCAACCATGTGGGCAATCATTCACCCAATCTTGCCTGTGAAATGAAGCCCCAGTAAACAATGTGGACACCGAGCTCAGGTGAGCATCCACAGTCGGCAATACTCGGTGCATGTTGTCATACATCATAGCTAGGAAGGGGTATCACACATTCTTTCCCCACAATATACCATAATCATGAGGATAATAAACTTTCTGTGAGTTCCTTGAGTCCTTTTAGTGAATTACAGACCCTAAGGGTTGTTTTGGGACTCTCCCCTAACACTTGCAGTTGGTGTTAGAAGTCAGGGCAGTTTTGTCCATACTACCTAAAGCAATATACAGATTCAATGCTATCCCAATCAGAATCCCAAGAACATTCTTCACAGAAATTGAACAAACAATCCTAAAATTCATATGGGGGAACAAAAGACCGCGAATTGCTAAAGCAATCCTGAGCAAGAAAAACAAAGCCGGCGGAATCACAATCCCCGATTTCAAAACATACTACAAAGCTACAGTGATCAAAACAGCATGGTACTGGTACAAAAACAGGTCCACAGATCAATGGAACAGAATTGAAAGCCCAGAGATAAAACCACACATCTATGGACAGCTAATCTTCGACAAAGGAGCAGAGGGCCTACAATGGAGAAAAGAAAGTCTCTTCAACAAATGGTGCTGGGAAAACTGGACAGCCACATGCAAAAGATTGAAAATTGACCATTCTTTTTCACCACACACCAAAATAAACTCAAAATGGATCAAAGACCTAAAGATTAGGCCTGAGACAATAAGTCTTTTGGAAGAGAATATAGGCAGTACACTCTTTGACATCAGTTTCAAAAGAATCTTTTCGGACACTGTAACTCCTCAGTTGAGGGAAACAATAGAAAGAATAAACAAATGGGACTTCATCAGACTAAAGAGCTTCTTCAAGGCAAGGGAAAACAGGATTGAAACAAAAAAACAGCTCACTAATTGGGAAAAAATATTTACAAGCCACTTATCCGACAAAGGGTTAATCTCCATAATATACAAAGAACTCACACGGCTTAACAACAAAAAAACAAACAACCCGATCAAAAAATGGGCAGAGGACATGAACAGACATTTCTCAAAAGAAGATATGA